>NC_051312.1:141855427-142028034 GCF_015220235.1 Choloepus didactylus | reverse complement strand
GGCATGTAATCCACTCTTGTATAACATTGCCATGTCCCCTAAAGTGTGTTCCAATCTTATGTTTGGTTCGTACTTGATGGCATTTTCTACTGCTGTGGCTCACACTGGATGCATGCTGAGACTGACCTTCTGTGATGCCAACACCATCAACCATTATTTCTGTGACATCCTCCCTGTGCTCCAGCTCTCCTGCACAAGCACCTGTGTTAATGAGCTGGTGCTGTTCATTGTGGGGAGCATCAACATCTTTGTGCCCAGTCTCACCATTTTTGTCTCTTATGGTTTCATTGTCTCCAGCATCCTCCACATCAGTTCCACTGAGGGCAGGTCCAAAGCCTTCAGCACCTGCAGTTCCCACATAATGGCTGTTTCTCTGTTCTTTGGATCAGGTTCATTTGCATACCTTCATCCATCTTCAACCAGCCCTATGAATGAGGGTAAAATCTCTTCTGTCTTTTACACCAATGTGGTTCCCATGATGAACTCCTTAATCTATAGCCTGAGGAATAAAGATGTTAAACTTGCATTGACGAAAACCCTGAGTAGGGGACTATTTTGATCATAAATAGGATCGCCTGTGCAGATATGTTCAGGATAAGGAGGTTTAGTGTGTTTAATTACAATATATTTGGTGACAGTTTTCTTACCCAATTTCCTTATTATCATGGTGAAGCAATTTGAGCCTTCACTCAATAATTTATTTCCACTTTTGTTAGAGTAGCTCTTCTTTTTCTCACCATGTATACACTTTTTCTCCTTCTCACCTCTTTTCCTGTTTGAGAATAGCAATTAGGAAGGAATTTATTATATCTATATTTACATTGTCACTTTAATCTTTGTTTTTTGATCTCTCATGGAATATGATGAATGGTTCTGCAATGATTGAATACAGTAACACTAGTGTGACATTTTTGTTGTTGGACTGGTTGGGGATCCTGGTGCCAGCTGTCTTGGGACATTGGAAGCAAGAATCAAACAACGTGCCTCCACTCTTGTCTTCTGTGTTCCACCAAACAAGGATATGTCTCCTTCAAATGCTAATGTACCATAGAGATGGAAGGTTCCATAAAGACAATCAATACTAAATCCCATTTGCAGGTATAATACTGTGAAATGTTGCTCCTTTCCAAAAATTTTTTATTATTTACATCTAAACAAATGCATAACTGATGGCCAATATATATTTATTTCTGGGATAGGAAAGTTAAACCCAGAAAGTTAGATGATTTATTTAAAATCATAGAGCTATTTGACGAAAAACCCTGAGTAAATTCTAGGGTCCAGAATTCAAGACTATTGCTCTTTCTTGTATGGTTTGCTTCTATTTTTTAAATTATTTTATTCCAGTAGACATGAAATATGAGTAAATGTTTCTGTTTTGAAATTGACTGTACTTTGTTCAAGGAGGCTACATGGATTTCTCTGATGGGTTTTGCTCTTTTTGTGTATGAAAACAGTTTGATGGTTCCTTTTATGGGAAAGTGGAGGTTTTTATGGTTAGTATAGGTTAGAGGTGATTGGCTCAAAGATAAAACTGACTTCTGCAAAATAAACCAAATGAATTTGGAATGTTTGCTGACACTTTTGTTTTAGAGAATATTGGATGGAAGAGAAAGGAGACCAGCAGTATGTCCACTAGGCTGGGATCCAAAAGCTTCAGCGTCAATAATGAGAGGTCTTTGTGGAGGGTGGTCAGTACAGATTTAGAAACAGCATTTCACCCTGAATTCTGTGGCCAGTGTAGAAGCTTATTGTCATTATCGTTCAAGTTCCATAAAGAAGTGAGAAAACTTACACTTTGCAGTGACTACATCATTAGTAGTTTCAGTGAATGAAGGAGGAAGAACTCTGGTCATATTTTGGGGGCATCAAGTAGAAAGAGAATAAGAACTTCAGGAGATAAATGGTGAGTGGTAAACAAAATGAGTTAAAATTAAACATAAAGTGATGGGAAAATAAAATGCCATACCTCTTCCTGCCCTCTCCATTATGGGAAAACCCAGAAAAGATCACAGGATCTCCCTGAATAGTTTGATGGTTTAGGTTATTTGATGTTGAGGAAAGGTAAAGCCAACAGGGCTGGCAGAACATGGAACCAAGAAATCATGCCTGTTTTGTAGGCTTCCATGTAATATCACATATGGTGTCCTTATAAGCAGAGGAAATTTGGATTCGTTCAGAAGAAGCCAGATTCAAGAGAGAAATCAAATGAAGTCAGAAAATTAAGGTTGAGAGTCATGTGTCAGAGGTAGACATATTAAGTTAAGGAACTCCAGATGGACACCATGCCACCCTCAGAACACTTCAGACTCCCAGAGGGTGCATTGCCTTTTGAGACCTTGATCTTGGACTTCTAGCTTCCAAACCATGAAACAAAATTCTTGTTGTATAAGCCCATCCATCATGTGCTATTTGTAATAGCAAACCTGGCAGACCAGGACATGGTCTATCAAGTAACAATTCAAGTGATTTTTAAGGTATCTATAATAATTAGTATTTTCCCATTTTTTCTGATGTCCACTCATCTTTAAAGGTTGTGATTTTTATCCTTGATTGTAAGCATGTTTGTTTTCTAGATGTCACCATTGCTAATTCCTTCTCTTTTGGTTTGAATTCTCATTCCTGGACCTCATTGCCAACCTCCTTGGTTTTCATTTAAGTTCACTTAAGTTCCATGTATATAAAAAGTTCACCTATGGCTAGTGTTTTTAATTTTTTTCCTTGTGGTACCTTTAGGAAAATTATGTCATAATTGCTAAAAGTGTGCATACATAAGTAAGTACATAAATAACTGCTCTTTGGGATCCTCTGTAGACATTGCAGAAGCACAATGCTGTATTCCTCATCTGGACAAATATGGTGAGTTCTCTAGCCCCTGGGGTAGAGATAACACTACAGCCCATTCCCCTCAACTCATGAGTGCCAGGAATATAGTGTAACATCTCATTTTATCAATATTGATATTTCCAGTGGAAATAGATGAAATTCCTTTGTTGTAAACTGTGTGTGCAGCTTAAAGTAGAATCAAATCCCCACATCTTGTCCTGTTCTTTTGTTCTGTTTTCCTTAACCCCTTTCCTTTTGTTATTCTGACTATTCTTGTTCCCTTTTATGAATGAACAAATTGTACCACATGCCGCCTACTGCTAAGAGCCTCCAACCTCCCAGTGCATTGAGTACTGAAGAGGTCATTTATTATGCCACATCTTATTGCTAAAGTTGCATTAACAGGAGATGATTCAAGGAGGAATATCATGTGTCTTAGGATAAATAACAGTATGTTATAATAAAGGCAGAATGTGGTTTACATTATAAAAATTACATTCACTACTATATAAATGGCATCAAATATCCTGCAAAAGAGCTTATATTTCTTTTTGTGAATTTTATTATTCACAAAGGATAATACTGCACATTAAGTCAGAGAAAACTTTTTAGCTATTTCTGTTATCAGTGAGGTTTATCATAAAAAGTGGTATATATTTAATGATAATAAACTATGTTACTAGAAACATTCCTGAACTTAAACTCCATCTCACTAAGACAATAAACATCTTTAGGGTAGAGGCTATCGTTCCTTATTTCTCCAGTGCTTCTCCTGCTTTATACTTTTAGAATATCAGCCTTTCTCAGTGGAGAAGAAATAGTTTCTGAATTGGAATTTCTTGCTGCAGTAACAATTACAAAATAGTTATTCTTACAAATAATATTAGTGAAATATAATAAATATATGTACAACAATAATAAACAATATTTTAGAGTGTAATGTTTTTGTGGTCTCTAATATGTTACCAAAATAATACCATTTATAGTTTTTATTTTAATTTGTTTATTTTTAACTTTCTATTTAGAAATTGTTTTTGCAAAAATAATGGACAGAATGTCTTTACAGAAAATCCAGGCTCAGACTTTGCATTGAATTGCTGCCTCTTTTTAATTTTCTCCAGTTTTGGACACTTCAGCAGTCTTATTTGTTCTGCATGACATTTACTGCACAGTTTATTGCCATAGGCAGCCTTATTTTAGAGAAGTTATTTTAGAGAAGAAGTTATGCAGAACAATCATGCAGAAAATACAGAATTCCCATTTACCACCTGTTCTAGTTTGCTAATGCTGCCAGAATGTAAAACACCAGAGATGGATTGGCTTTTATAAAAGAGGGTTTATTTGGTTACACAATTACAGTCTTAAGGCCATAAAGAGTCCTAGGTAACACAAGCAATCCGGTACCTTCACTGGAGGATGGCCAATGGTATCCAGAAAATCTCTGTTAGCTGGAAAGGCACACGGCTGGCGTCTGCTCCAAAGTTGTGCTATCAAAATGGCTTTCTCCCAGGACATTCCTCTCTTGGCTGCAGTTCCTCAGAAATGTCACTCTTAGTTCCACTTGAGGAATTTGTCCTCTCTTAGCTTCTCCAGACCAAGAGACTGCTTTCAATGGCCATCTTCAAACTGTGTCTCATCTGTGGCTACTCTCAGCTTCTGTGCATTCTTCAAAGTGACCCTCTTGACTGTAGCTCCTCTTCAAAATGTCACTCACAGCTGCGCTGAGTTCTCTCTGTTTGTCAGCTCATTTATATGGCTCCAGTGATTTAATTTGGACCCACCCTGAATGGATGGGGTAACACCTCCATGGAAATTATGCAACCAGAGTCATCACCCACAGTTGGGTGGGGCGCATCTCCATGGAAACACTCAAAGAATTACAGTCTAATCAACACTGATAACGTCTGCCCACAAAAGATTACATCAAAGATAATGGCATTTGGGAGACATAATACATTCAAACCAGCACACCACCCTATTATTAACACCTTGCATTTGTGTGGAACTTTTGTTACAATTGATGATAGCATATTTTATATTTCTACTGTTTACTGTAGTCCATGGTTTAAGTTCGGGTTCACTGTGTAGTGCAGTTCCATGGATTTTATTTTTAAAATTTTTATCCTCTTACCATTTATTTACCCTAACATTTCCCCTTTTAATTACCTGTTTCTCTTTATTCTTTGCTCCCAAATTTTAGCATCCAATGATGATACTGGTCTGAGAGAATTCTTAGTGAAATGTTTGTCAAAGGATGATTTTTATTATCATGTTTTCTACATGCATTCTACCACATTTTGTTTACCCATTCATCAGTTGATGGACACTTTGGTTACTTCCATATTTTGGAAATTGTGAATAATGGCACTGTGAACATTGGTGTAAAAATGTCTGTCCTTTTCTATGCTTTTGGTTCTTCTGAATTTATACCTAGTAGTGGGATTGCCAGATTATTTGGCAATTGTTTACTTAGCTTCCTGAGGAACCACCAAATTGTCTTCCACAGCAGCTGCACCATTTTACTTTTCCACCAGCAATGAATGAGGGTTTATATTTCTCAACATCTTCTCCAATGCTTGTAGTTTTCCTGTTTGTTTGTTTTTTTAATAGTGGCCATTCTAGTAGATGTAAATGATATCCCATTGTGATTGTTATTCACATTTACCTAATAATGATGTTGAAGCATCTTCATGTGCTTTTTAGCCATTTGCTTTCCTCTCTGGAAAAAGGTCTATTCTTTTGCCAGTTTTAAAATTGAGTTATTTGTCTTTTTTGTTGTTGAGTTGTAGGATTTTTTTTATTTATTCTGGATATCAAACCCTTATCACTTATGTGATATCCAAATATTTTCTCCCATTGAGTAGGTTGTCATTTCGGTTTCTTTAAAAATTCCTTTGGACCTCAAAAGTAAAACTTTTGAGGAAATCCCATTTTCCTATTTCTTCTTTTGTTGCTTGTGTTTTGGGTATATATTCTAAGAAACCATTGCTTACCACAAGATTTTGAAGATGCTTCTGTACATTTTCTTTGGGAGTTATGGTCCTTATTCTTATACTTAGGTCTTTGATCCATTTTCAGATAAGTTTTGTATGAGGTGTGAGATAGGATTTTGTGCTGGTTTGAACCTGTTATGTATCTCAGAAAAGGCCATGTTCTTTTAATCCATTCCTGTGGGTGTAGACCTATTGTGGGTAGTACCTTTTGGTTAGGTTATTTCAACTGTGATGTGACCCACCCACCACTTTTACTGGAGTCCTTTCTAAGAGGTAAAGGATAGAAAAAGCAGAGGCTTTAGAGAGAAACACCCAGAGATCTTGGAGGGAAAAGTCCTGGAGGTGCTAAGAAAGGACCCACAGAAGCTCAGAGAGGAGCCACTGGAATCAGAAGCTGAATGCAATGAGACCCAGGAATAAAGGATCAGCAGATACCAGCCATGTGCCTTGCTATCTGATAGAGGAAACCTAGATGCCAGCAGCCTGTCTTCAGAGTCCAGGTATCAACTAGTTGATGCCTTAACTGGGACATTTTCATGGCCTTAGAATTGTAAATTTTGTTAATAAATCCCCATTCCAAAAGCCAATCTGCTTCTGGTATATTATTTTCCAGCAGCTTTAGCAAACTGGAACAGGGTCCTCTTTCTTTCTTTTTCATATGGATATCCAGTTCCCCCAGCAACACTTATTGAAGTGAATATTCTGTTCAGTTGAGTGGACTTGGTAGTATTGTCAAATTTCAATTGACCATAGATGTGAGGGTCTGTTTCTGAAATCTCAGTTCTATTCCAGTGGTCAGTATGTCTATCTTTGATTAGATGTTCTAAATTATGTGTCTCCTTTGAAGTTTAATTTGTTACTTTGACTAGGCCATATCTTCCTGCTTCTTGGTATGGCTTATGAGTTTTTTTGCTGATGTCTAGGCATCTAATTACCTTGATGAATTTACTCTGAAACTCAGTTTCTCTCTCTTGCCTAGTGTTTTATTGTTTGTTGGCTTTGTGTAAGTCTCTTGTTTGACATTTGGTTCAATTTATTCTAGACCTTTAGAATTGCCTATA
Source organism: Choloepus didactylus (assembly GCF_015220235.1). Lineage (NCBI taxonomy): Eukaryota > Metazoa > Chordata > Mammalia > Pilosa > Megalonychidae > Choloepus > Choloepus didactylus. Next base: position 142,021,154 of record NC_051312.1, on the reverse strand, counting down.
TTTAACTGATTAGATATTTTCAGGTCTTCTTCATCTTAATCTTTCCTTGCATATGAGGTACAGTTTTTAAGATTACACTGTTTGTGCATTTCCCCCAGGAGAAAGCTTTGTTTCATCTGTTCCTTCTCTAGGAATCTTGATCTGTTCAGTTTGTTTTTGTTTTGCCTCTATGTTTTTTTTTTTTTTTTTAAATTAACTGCTTTCATTTTCTCTGGCTGCTTTTTCCTAGGAGAAGGATCAGCCTGGAGAGGACTTTCCCAAGTCAGTATTTCCCAAGCGAAACAGGGCTATGGACCCACAAAGGGGGCACAAACCAGCTCCAAAGATCCCTAGGGAGCAGGTCAGAAAAGATGCCCAAAGGCTTTTTGACAACTCCATAAAACTTCACTTTCCTGTCCCAGCATATGGCAGGAAAACTTCCCCTCAGGAAGCTGTCCCCCACAGACCTATGGAGGCAGTGTGTCTTTAAACCTCAGCTGCCTCTTCCCCACTTGGGGGTGAGTTGAAAGAGTATCTCAGAGCCAGGCCCAGTGATCCAAATTTACTTATCAAAAGCTGTGATCCATGCTCCACTGTGTCCTATTCCTGGGGAATAGGATTTTTTTTAAATGCAATTTTTATTGAGATATATTCACATGCCATATAATCCATCCAAAGTATACAATCAGTAGCTCACAGTATCATTATATAGTTGTGCACAATCAATTTTAGAACATTTTCATTACTCCAAAAAGAAACAAAGAAAAGAAAAAGAAAATAAAAGAGAACACCCAAAACATCCCATACCCCTAATCCCCCCCCTATTATTTATTTATCATTGTCTTTATTTTATTACTCATCTGCTTATACACTGGATAAAGGGAGTGTCAGTCACAAGGTTTTCACATGATAAAAAATACATAGTTGCATAATCATCATCAAGCATCAAGACTACTGGATTACAGTTCAACAGTTTCAGGTATTTCCTTCTAGCTATTCTAAGACACTGCAAACTAAAAGAAATATGTATATAGTGCATAAGAATAACCTCCAGAATGACCTGTTGACTATATTTGAAATCTCCTAGCCACTGAAACTTTATATTGTTTCATTTCTTTTCCCCCTCTTGGTTAAGAAGGCATTCTCGATCCCATGATGCCTGGGCCAGGCTCATCCTTGGGATTCATGTCCCACGTATCAGGGAGGGTAGTGAGTTTATTTGCAGAGTTGGCTTAAAGAGAGAGAAGTCACAATTGAGAAACAAAAGAGGTTCTTTGGAGGTGACTCTTAGGCATGTTTATAAGTATGCTTAGCTTCTCCTTTGCAGGAATAAGTTTTGTAAGGGCAAGCCCCAAGATTGATGGCTTGACTTATTAAATTGGAAATCCCTAATGCTTGCAAGAATATCAAGAAGTCCCCAAGTGGGGGAGTTTAATATTTCCACATTTTCCCCCAGTCCTTCAAGGAGAGTTTGCAAATACTTTTTATTTTCTGTCCAAAATTCTCTGGGATATATTGGGGTATTACATTGCCCTGTACAGAATAGTAAGTTCTCATTCCCTATTCGAGGTTCCATGTAATTATGTTGTTTAAATAAACTAACCATACAGGTTAAATTAGTGTGCTACAAAAAAATATAGATTTTATATCACATAAAGATCTCTTAAATAACAGTTAAAACTCAGTAATAGATGTGACTGCTGTAAGAGTTTACAATCTAGGAACCTTTACAACAATGCTTATTGAACATTCTGTACTCCTGCATTGTCAATTGCCCAATCTCTTCCCACATTTTCTCCCTTGATAACCTGTGCCCTCATATTCAATTCTCAGCATTTTCTCATTATAGTTAGTTTATATTAGTGAGATCTTACAATATTTGTCCTTTTGTTTCTGGCTTATTTCACTCAACATAATGCCCTCAAGTTTCATCCATGTTGTCACATGCTTCAGGTCTTCATTCCTTCTTACTGCTGAATTATACTCCATCATATGTATATACCACATATTGTTTATCCATTCACAGGTTGATGGACACTTGGGTTGTTTCTATCTTTTGGCAATTGTGAATAATGCTGCTGTGAACATCATTGTGCAAATGTCTGTTAGCATCCCTGTTTTCAATTCTTCTAGGTATATACCTGGTAGCACGATGGGTCATATGGAACTGACATGAGGAACTGCCAAACTGTCTTCCACAGTGGCTGCACTATTCTACATTCCCACTAGCAATGAATAAGTGTTCCTATTTCTCCACATCCTCTCCAACACTTGTAATTTTCTGTTTTTTTTTAATAGTAGCCATCCTAATGGGTGTGAAATGGTATCTCATTGTGGTTTTGATTTGCATTTCCCTAATAGCTAGTGATGTTGATGATTTTTTCACGTGATTTTTAGCCATTTGATATCCTCTTTGGAGAAATGTCTAGTCAAGTCTTTTGTGTATTTTTTAATTGCCTTACTTGTCTTTTTAGTGTTTACTTGTACAATTTCTTTACATATTACACCTTATTGGATATGTGGCTTCCAAATATTTCCTTCCATTGACTAGGATGTCTTTTCATGTCATGATAAAGTCCTTTGATGCACAGTTTTTTTAAATTTTGAGGAGGCCCCATTATTTATTTTTTCTTTTGTTGCTTGTGTTTCGAGTGTAAAGGCTAAGAAATGATTGCATAACACAAGATCCTGAAGATGCTACCCTAAGTTTTCTTCTAGGATATTTATAGTCCTGGTTCTTATATTTAGGTCTTTGATCCCTTTTGAGTTAATTGTTTATATGGTGTGAGATAGGGGTCCTCCTTCATCACTTTGCTTTTGGGTATCCAGTTCTCCAATCACCATTTGTTGAAGAGACCATTTTTACCAATTGAGTGGACTTGGAAGCCTTATCAGAAATCAGTTGGCTCTACCAAAGGGTAAAAGTTGAAACATATGTGTTAAAACTTCAACTTCCATGTGAGACCAAGGGAAGAGATGTTTATTTGGTGTAGGATCTATATTTTCTAAACAATATAACTTCTACAGTTTGTTCAAACACCACAATTACATGGAACTTTGAATAGGAAGTGAGATATGGTAGATCTGTATAGGTTAGTGTGAAATAGCAAGACATCCCAAAGTAATTTGGGCTAAAAATAAAACTATATATTCAGGGGCCCCCTGAGGAGCTGGGGGAGGATGCAGAGGTGTTGGACTTCCTCACCTGGATTGTTGCTGATGTTCCCACAAACCTTAGGGACTGACAGCTTGATATACTGAGCCCTCTGTCTTGGGGCTTGCCCCTATGAAGCTTGTTACTGCAAGTAAGAGGCTAAGCCTGCTTGTGGTTTGCCTGGGAGTCTCCCCCTGAGTGCCTCTTTGTTGCTTGGATGTAGCTCTCTCTCTCTCTAAGCCACCTTGGCAGGTGGTCTTGCTGCCCTTCCCCCCCCAACATGGGACCTGGTTCCTAGGGGTTTGGTTCTTCCTCGTGATTCAGGATGTGGCTCTTGGGTATGGGTCTGGCCCAGCACCATGGGATTGAGGGCATCTTCTTGGCTGGGGGTGGGAGGTGCAAGCTGGGGTGAGGTGGAGCTTCAGTGGCTGAGAGATTTCAGGTAGGGTTGGGGGCACTCTGGTGGATGTTCTTGTGTACTATGTGGATGGCTATTCTTGGGTTATTGGTGTGTTGGAGTGGCCAGAGGTGGATGCCTGGGGCTGCCAGGCTCCAGCCCAGTGGCCTTGACTCTTGAGGATGATTGTGTGGTGGTGTGGATTACAGGGGTGACAGTATGATTGTGGGGTCCTTGTAGATCACACTCTCTTTGTGTGTGAGTGGATGGGTGGGGACAGGGACTGAATGGAGAGTGGGGTGGGATGGGGGTATGATTTGGGTGTTCCTTTTTACTTTTATATTTTTGTTCTTGTTCTGATTATTTCTGGTGTGGGGAGGGTGTTTGGGGGTGGATTGGGGTGGTGGGTACATGGCTGTTTGGTGGTGCTGTGGTCAGTTGATTGTGCACCATGGATGGTTGTGTGGTGTGTGAGTGTATCTCAATAAAACCAAATTAAGAAAAAATCAATTGGCCCTAGATGTAAGGTTTTATTTCTGAATTCTCAATGCAAATAAGTAAAATCAGACATGAGAGGGGTCATTACTACTGACCCCACAGAAGTAAATAGAGGTACTTTGAACAAGTGTATGCCCACAAATTGGACACCCTAGATGCAGTGGACAAATTCCTAAAAATACCCAAACAACCTCAAAAGAGTTTGAATCAGTCATAAAAAAATCTTGCAGTAAAGGAAATCACAAGGCCAGATGGCTTCACAGGTAAATTCTACCATACATCCCAAGAAGAATGAATACCAATTCTGCTCAAACTTTTCCAAAAAATTGAAGAGGACATAACACCCCTAACTCATTCTGTGGGGCCCAACATCCCTCTAATATCAAAGCCAGATAAAGATACTACAAGAAAATGAAACTAATTTCTCTTCTGAATATAGATGCACAAATACTCAAAAAAATATTGGCAAATCAAATCCAACAGCACATTACAAGAATTATACACCATGATCAAGTGAGTTTTATCCTATTAATTTACAGTTTTACCTAAAGTAATTAAACACCCCTGACCTCTGTATCCCACCAAAGGTAACACTGCTCTACTGTACTGATATTATCTTGCTGATTACAAAGATAAGCAAGCCATGGCCAGTATGTTGTAGGCAATTGCAAGACACACACTCTAGAGAATGAAAAATAAGCTCCACAAAGATTCAGTAACTTACCACTTCAGTTAACTTCCTTAAGGGTCCTGTAGTCTGTGGAATATTGGAAGAACCCATCCAAAGTAAAAGACAAACTGCTGCATCTTGCATCCTCTATTAAGACAGTCACAGTACTAGACAAGATGTGTAGAGTTATAGAAGCAACCTATTCCATTCTTGGGTATACTGTTCTTGGCCATGCACTGGTTAACATAGAAATCTGCCTCCTTTTAGTATGGCTCAATGCAGGAAAGGCTCTACCACAGGCAGCTCTGCAGCCTTGCACTTGATGCCACATAATCAAGTGCATTTGCACTTGATGCCACATAATGCCATGTGGAGTTCACAACAAACCAAATGAGAGCATCTTCCCAGAGGTCTTGGGTTCTGAATTAAGGCCATGTCATTCCAGAATGGGGAGTTATATGTCTTTTAATAAACATTTTAACTGTTTTGGGTCTTGATAGATTTAGAATGTTTAAGCATGACATTTCAACTAAGCATGCTTCTCAGATTTCCCATTAAGAGCTGGGTTCATCAGAGCCCCACCTCCAAGTCATATGGAGCCAGCAGATGGAAATAGCATGTTTAGGTTCAATCCTAATGGAACCAGATGTCATCAGTAGGATGCGTGAATGGGTGTCCCTGACCCTTGATATCCAAAACTCATGTACCTGCACTGCTTCCCCCACTTGTATCTCTGGTCATCTCCGAGTCCTTTATGACTAGCTGAAGGAGAAGGAAATATCCTGAACTAGGTTTATGGGTGTGTCTGCTAAATGTGGGTATAAGGTGAAAAGATATTCAGTGGTATCTTTGAAATGAGGTAGATGGGGAAAAGTATTCCTAATAAATGGTACCATGAGTTTGATATCTGGTTATTCACATTTTGTAGCAGAAGGTGTGGCCTGATATACAATATACAAAAACCAGGCCTTGGCCAATAGAATGTTTGACTGATCGGGAGTCTAGGAGGAAAGGAATGAAATATAAAATACAAGGTTGTATCGGGTGGATACTTGTAGATGGACATATTGTACTGCGTGAAGTTTAAAGAGTTTTGCATCACCTGTCAACACTCACTAGGAAGTAGTCACCATAGAAGAGGCACTAAAACCCAAGTGGATAAAATGGCTTAGCCAGTTGTCAATAGCCAGTCTTTGTCACCAGCTATGCAGAAATGATAGGATATGCACATGAACAGTGTTTTCATGATGGCAGGGAAGGAGGTTACCCATAGGTCCGGCAGCATGGCATCTCACTTCCCTAGGGTGATACAGCTACTGCTGCCTCTGAATGTCCAACATGCCAGCAGCTGAGACCAACACTGAGGGCCCGATGTGGCATTAATCCTCCAGGGTCCATCCAGCTGCTTGGCATGAATCCTATTACATAGGCAATTATTCTTCCAGAAACATGAATTCCACCAAAGCATAAGTACGTTTGCAGTAAACTACTCAGTTATGGAATTATAGGAATGAGCCTGTGCAGTGACCAACAGATTGTAATCCCAGAGTAGAAGCTCTGGGATTCAAGAATCTGGTTATGCTGCCTCTTTTACCATTCCTAGGGTGGTAGATATTTCTGCAGTTATTCGTCTTTTTATTTTTACCATGAAGTTTTTGTTCTTTCTAACTTGCAATGTCTGTTTAACCGACACTGTATTTAAAATCTGTATGAAATTCCCAGTATGCTGTTTGTTTTTCTAACTGACTCTTGTCTGATAAATGTGCCACCGTTTAAGTCACAATGATGATCATAGATGGAGTCACACTGGGGAAACATTAGAAAATTCTCAATTCATTTTGGGGCAGTTTGAATCAGAGGCATCTGAAAGACATAAACTAAACATCCAAAAGGGAGAACAGAGGCCCAGGCACTACATATTGACCAGAAAGTCTCAGACTTTGTCGATTTTGACTTCCAGGTGACATTAAAAAATATCTGGTCCTATGGTCCAGGATTTTTTCAGAATTGTGCATGGTGGTACAGGTGGTATTACTGCTATCGATCTAATGGACAGAGGCCAGGTATGCTGTGTACCATATAATATAGACAGCTCACCAGAACAAAGATTTTCATGTCCAAAAGACTTTAGTGTCCTAGTTCAGAATCTCTGTATATATATATATGAATGTGGAATAGGAGAAAGGTAAGAGGTGTTAGGACTTATCAGGCTTTTTACATGTGCCAGTCATGGTCCAAATACTTTATGTGAATTAACTTATTTAATCCACACCACAACCCTGTAACATAGATCTTTTATAGCCTCATTTTATAGATGAGGATACAAGTTTCAGAGGAATTTCATAACTTGTCTAAAATCTCACAATTAGAATTTGGAGAAGTGTGCATTAAACTCTGTTTCAAGGGCCCACTCCTTTAACTTCATTACATCACTTTATTGAAATCCATAAGCATATATAATGTTAAAGCAATGAACTAGTATTTTATGTGTGCACTCCCAGAGGCTTGTAGGAAAGTACTAGAGATAGCAAATCAGAATGTCCCTCAAAATTCTTCTTTAGGAGCTGTTCTTAGGATCCAAGTGACATTGAGGGGAAGCCAAAGGGGCCAATGATCCTTTGCCCTGGGGATTGGGAATTCTTCATGTGAAATAGAAGCTGAGTAGAACAGTGAGTCCCAGAGGATCCAATTGTTGGTCTGTGATATAAGCACAGGCTCAGTAGTATCTATCCTCAGGAGGCTCATCAAACTTGGGGAAAATCATGTGCAAGAGGATAATTCTCTGCACTTATCAATCTCCCCAGGACTATAGGACCTGAAGTTCATTCCCAGTGAAGCAAGCTGATTGTTTGGGAGGCTCATATAAGGTTGATGTTTTCCTCTTTGCAAGTGAAGAGGTCCTTCTGGGCAAATTCTCAAGTAGATATCACAGCTTCTTCCCCAGAATATCTAACCTAGCATGATGAAGACTGAGGACAGTGCTGCTGGCTAGTGCCTCTTTCTTCATCAGAGACTCTGTCCAATGTAGGTCAGTGGAGACAAAGGACCCTCAAGGACCAGCATCAGTGAGGTCTCCAGGCAAAGGTATTATCTGGATTTACTAATTTCCTTTGAAACCCACATCTACATAAGTCAAGGATTTGGGGGGAGAACTCCAGACCTTCATGTGAGCCTGGGAGAAGGCCAAGTCTGATGGAGGAAATGCTGAGGCTTTAGAAGGTCTCTCAGCACTCTCCTCTGCACAGTGACCCATAAGCTGAGCAGTGGAGTGAGGAGGGAAGGACACTCTGGACTCTCAGGCTTGGGGAATCTCCTCAGGATGTCAGGCTCCTGGATGCCTGCTGTGTGTCTTCAGACAGCCCTCATCTCATAAACCAGCAGATCCAGAACTCCCTTGGCAGACAAAGCCAGAGGATACATCACTAATGTTACCTTTATCCCTGCTTCTTTCTATAGCTCATGCCTGGGAAGTGAATGGCTGTGAAAAATGTCTCTTCAGTGACTGAGTTTATCCTTATGGGATTAACAGACCAACCTAAGCTCCAGATGCCCCTGTTTTTTCTATTTTTGGTGAACTATCTGGTCACCATGGTAGGGAATTTGAGTTTAATTAATCTCATTTGCTTCAATTCCCACCTTCACACCCCCATGTACTTTTTCCTCTTCAATCTCTCCTTCATAGATCTCTGCTACTCATTTGTCTTTACCCCCAAAATGCTCATGAGCTTTAATTCAGAGAAGAATATCATCTCCTTTGCAGGATGCATGACTCAGCTATTTTTCTTCTCCTTTTTTGTTGGCTCTGAGTGCTATGTGCTGACAGCCATGGCCTGTGATCGCTATGTGGCCATCTGTAAGCCTCTTCTGTACACCATCACCATGTCCCCTCAGGTGTGTTCTCTGCTGATGTCTGCTTCATATATGATGGGTTTTGCTGGTGCGATGGCTCACACAGGGTGCATGATGAGGCTGACATTTTGTGACTCCAACATCATCATCCACTACATGTGTGACATCTTCCCCCTGCTCCAGCTCTCCTGTAGCAGCACCTATGCCAATGAGCTCGTGTCTTCAATTGGTGTGGGCATAGTTGTCATAGTTTCTAGTCTCATTATCTGTATCTCTTACACTCTGATTATTTTCAGTATCCTTCACATGTCATCAGCAAAAGGCTGGTCCAAAGCCTTCAGCACCTGTGGGTCTCATTTAATTGCTGTTGGTCTTTTCTATGGATCTGGGCTGCTCACTTATGTGAAGCCATCATCTGCTGGGTCTTTGGGACAGAAGTTTTTCTCAGTGCTTTATACTAATGTGGTGCCCATGCTGAACCCCCTCATCTACAGCCTGAGAAACAAAGATGTCAAACTTGCTCTGAAGAAAACCCTAAAGAGAATAACAAAGAGAAGAGAACCAGTGGTGCTGCCTTAGTTCCTGCCTCCATTGCTGTGTCTTTTTCTCCTCTTCCAGTGGCTCCTCATCTTCTTCCCATCCTTCTTTTGCATCTCTTCTAAATTCTCACGTGAAGACTATTCAGTCTAATGTCTTTTTTTTTCACTTTTCAGTGTAACCATTTATTCTTTCAATATGTACATTTTATTTATCCATTTCATTTCTTAAGTAAAAGTTAATTGTGATCTATAATGTGCTCCACATTCATTACAAATATTCCTGAAAGGTAAGTCTCCTCTTCCTGTTCTCTAGTTGAGGAAATGATTTTGTGTCTTGATCAAGGTCACAGAACTAATGTTGGAGAACCCAGTGAAAGAAAAGAAAAGGAGATTGTAAATGATGGGAGAGAAATTCTGGAGAGTGTCTGAGAATGAGCCTGAAGGTGAGGTTGTCATGAAAATGATGCCTTCAGCCAAAGTGATTGTAGCATTGAAGGGATTGTCAAACCCGAGATATGCACATGTCCCCAGACAGGTTTGATTTCAGAGGAATCATCAGGACCAGCCACAAAGTAAGGTTTAGTCACAATGTTGTTTATAACAGTGATCATTTCCTGTGATGGTTAGGCCACAGAGTTTGGGGACAAGCCTCCCTAGTGAGGTATGCCACCATTTTCATAGTAGTATGAGGACTTTTAAAAAATTATTAGATATTATGCTGTATTTTATATTTACTTGATACCAAAAGTTAAAGTTATTCATGATAATTAATAGTGGTAAGAAATAAGCTCCACAGAATCTGCTTGCTTTGTGTGATACACAGATAATTCTGCCCACCACTTCTTCAGTGTGATTACTGTCATAGTTAAGTATGTCTGTAATTTCTATAGGTATCATCAATTTTGAAAGGTTTGAAAATATTGGTGTTTAAAAACAACCATAAAATATAATAAAGCTTGTTAAAAACATTTAAATCTGATTAAAATTACTTCTAAGAGAGCAAAGCATCAAATATTTACAGGTATTATAATATTTTTCTCACCATCACAATTCTTTTCAAAACTCTGACTCCTCAAGCAGAATCTGAATGCATACTATCTACTTCTATCCTTTTATTTTGCAATGCCCATTAAATTATTTCATTCAGTAGCTTACAATGGGTTTGGATCTTGCTCTAAACACATTTTTTTTAAATTTCAGTCTTCAGCAAAGATATAAAATAAGGCATAGATTATCCATGTCCAAATTTTTGTCTTAACTGAAAATGTCATGTGAATTAAGACATAGCACACTTGTGATCTGAGGACTATATCATATTCATCAGCTATCCCTGGTAGATTGTGATTAGGCAACAACCTGGCTCAGTTCTGGGAACTCAACAGGTTTATTTCACAGGTTAGCCTACAAAATGTAATCACTTTAACTTTTTAAATTAAAACTACATTTTATAATGTTTTAAAATAAAATTGTTTAAATTGAAACTTGCTTTTTGAAGTTAATATAAATAAGAAAACTAGGTACATTAACTTTAGATATATAAGCTCATTTATAGTTACTGAATGCTTGGAAGTTTTGCATCTGTAAATTGGGGAATTTTTTGAATCCATGGGTTTTGGATAATATCTTATTGTTATATTATAGATATTTCATAAAGTGTAGATGTTGTCTGAAATGACAGCAAACAATGTCTTTAGAAGGCAGGAATAACAATGAGTCAACAATGCACCCACTGGTCCATTCAACAACCAAACCCCAAAGGTCAGGTCTAGCACCTGAAGACCTGCTGTAGCAGGCACATGCAGCAGGGGCAGCACCCATGTAGACAAGTGCCCATGGGGCTGCTGAGGGGCCCAGGAGCACAGTGTGCAGCCTCAGTTGCTGCAGTGTTTTTTTTTTAAATTAAGATTTATTCACACACCATACGGTCATTTGAAGTATACAATCCATTCATCACATTACCATCATATAGTTGTTCATTCATCACCCCAATCATTTTTTAACATTTTCCTTTTACCAGAAAAGGTGAAAGCAAGAATGAAAAAAACAAGAGTAAAAACAGAACACCCAAATTGCCCCCCATTCTTCCTTTAGTTTTTTTTTTTTTTTTTTGCTCCCGTTTTTCCACTCATCCATCCATACACTGGACAAAGGGGAGTGTGGTCCATATGGCTTTCCCAATCACATTGTCACCCCTCATAAGCTGCATTGTTATGCAATTGTCCCCAAGATTCAAGGGTTTTGGGTTGTAGTTTGATAGTTTCAGGTATTTACTGCCAGCCACTCCAATTCACTAGAAACTAAAGAAGGTTATCTATATTGTGTGTAAGAGTGCCCACCAGAGTGACCTCTTGGCTCCTTTTGAAGTCTCTCAGTTGCTGCAGTCTTAGTGATGGGGGCCAGGCTGGGGGACCTGGTGGTCCCTGCTCTAGGAAGAAGCCCCAGTCTCAGTCTCCCCATATCAGACACTTCTCCCCACTTACAGCTGTTGTGCAGTTTTAGTGGCATCTACGCTAGATGCAGTGTGACTGCTGTAATGTTGCATGGGTTTTCTGCAAATTAGGTCTTCTTTGTTATTTTGAAATATTTGAAATTAAAAAGTGAAATTTGATTCAAAATTGGTTGAACATTAAATCTGTGAACAAAAGAAAGGATCTTTTGTGGTATTGAAATAGGATTTCAATTGTAAATTTTTGGATTTTTTTCACAATTCTGTGTATATTACTTTTGCAGTCATGATTTCTTATAATTGGTGGGTGTAAAAATGTTGTGCTTATAATATTAAGAATTTTTAATATTATTATATTGTATTAAACTCACTGTTTCAATACACAAAACATGAAAAAAATTATCTTCAGAAACAAGCATAAATTTTCATTAAGAATTCTGACTATGCTGTATTTGGAAATAGCAAAGAAAAAAAGAAAATTTTCAAAATTCCATTTCAAGTTACAAGGTAGATAATATTGAATTTTGATTCACTGTAATATGGTATATAATGAATATACTAATTTTTAAAAATTTTACCATCTAATATATCATTCATAGTGAAAGGTTCTCAAAACACACTTTTATGGTTTAATGAACAGTGCAAGAAAATCAATGTAATCCCTTCTTAGTCTATAAAATAAAATACTGCCAGAATATTAATATTTTATTCATTATATTAAATGGTTTATACCCAAGAGATGTTTACATCCCAATCACCTAGACCCAAAATTCCAGATAGGTAAATTTTTGAATAGTTTATTTAATCAGTCCCATGTTTTACCTTTTAAGTTTTATTCTAGTAATATATAGGACTTACATTTTCCCCTTTTTTACCACATGCACATATATAATTTAATGCTCTTAATTACTCTCTCAATAATGTGCTATGATCATCACCATCGATTTCCAAAACTTTACAATCAATCAAAATAGAAATTCTGTTCAAATTAAGTATTAAATCCCCATTTTTTACCCCCAATTCAGTCCGTGGTACTCTGTATTCCAGATTCAAACTCTGTGAGTTTACATATTATAATTAGATCATATAAATGGGATCATACAATGTTTGTCTTTTTTGTCTGCCTATTTCCCTCAGCATGTCTTCAAGGCTCATCCTTGTTGTCGCACGTATCAGGGCTTCATTCCTTTTTGTGATTCAATAATATCCCATTGTATTTATATATCACATTTTGTTTAGCCATTCATCAGTTTGTGTCTTTTTAATAGTATCTGTTCTAGTGCATGTGAAATGATATTTTATTGTGGTTTTGATCTCTAGTGATATTGAGCATATTTTCACATGCTTTTTACCTGTTTCCATGATGTAGGATTTTGGAATTTTGATTTGGATTGCATTGAATCCATAAGTCATTTTGGGTAGAATTGACATCTTAAAAATATTAAGTCTTCCAATCCATGAACACCAAATGATCTTCCATTTATTTATGTCTTCCTTGATTTCTGTTAGCAATGTTTTGTAGTTTTCTTGATACAGGTCTTTTACGTCTTTGGTTAAATATATTCCTAAATATTTGATTCTTATAGTTGCTATTTAAAATGGAATTCTTTTCTTGGTTTCTTCCTCAGATTGCTATTTGTTAGGGTATAAAAACAGTACTGGTTTTTGTGTGTTGATATTATTTTCCACTTTGCAGAATTCATTTATTAGCTTTAGTAGCTTTGTTGTAGATTTTTGGGACTTTCTTTATATAGGATCATGTTATCTGCAAATAGTGAAAAAATTTACTTCTTCCTTTCCAATTTGGATGCCTTTTAATTCTTTTTCTTGCATAACTACAAAATCCACTACAATGTTGAATAACAGTGGTGACAGTGGTCATCCTTGTCTTGTTCCAGAACTTACAGGAAAAGCTTTCAGTCATTCTCCATTAAATAGGATGCTAACTGTGGGCTTTTTTATATGCCCTTTGTTAGGTTTAGGAAGTTTTCTTCTATTCCTGTTTTTCTAAGTGTTTTTATTAAGAAAAGATGCTGGATTTTGTCAGATGCTGTTTCAGAATCAATTGAGATGATCATGTGGTTTTCTCCCTTCCTTTTGTTAGTGTGGTGTATTACACTAATTAATTTTCTTATGTTAAAACACCCTCGCATACCTGGGATAAAACCCAATTGATCATGGTGTATAATTCTTTCAGTCTGCTTTTGGATTTGATTTGCTAGTATTTTGTTGAGGATTTTTGCATTTATATCCGTGAGAGAAATTAGTCTGTAATTTCCTTTTGTTGTCGTATCTTTATCTGGCTTTGGTATAAGGTAAGGTTTGCTTATAGAATGGGTTAGATAATGTTCCCTCCTCTTCAAGTTTTTGAAAGAGTCTGAACAGTGTCGGTTTTAATTCTTCTTGGAATGATTGGTTGAACTCAAAAGTGAAGCCATCTCAGAATGATGTAGCCTTTCTGGAGGACAGTGTGGTGGTTCCACAAGAAGCTAAGTATGTGGGTGCCATAATGTCCTGCAACCTCATTAGGGGGCATATACTTGGAAGATCTGAGGGCAGGGACATAAATGGACATTTGCACACTGGTGTTTATGGAGGCAGTATTCATGATTTACAATGGATGGAGGTGGCCTAAGGCTACATTGACTCAGGAACAGAATGGTTAACTGTGGTGTGTGCATACAATGGAATATTGAGCAATGGGGAGGAAGAGTGAAGCTGTGAGGCCCACAATGCAATGAGGTGAATGGATCCTGTAGACAGAATTTTGAGTGAACTACGCCAGAAACAAAGGCAAACATTATAATGCCTCACCAGTATGGACTAACTACAATGTGTAAACTCATAATTGAATCCTAGAGCGCAGCTTATTTGGGGAATGCTTATTGTTTTGGTTCCTAAATTGTAAGTTCTCACAGCAGTCCCATCTGTTCCTGAACTGTAACTGCTATCTCCAGATTTGGAGACGCTGATCCCTTTGTGTATAACCTGGTCAATCCCTGGAATTTTGGGTATCTGTGTGACACCTGATATTCAGAGCTAGAGCTTGGCAGATATGAATGTCAGTATTAGTGCATACAGCAACTGGTAAAAAGCTTAAAAAGAGTCCAGACTTCAATTAGAGATGTGAATGAAGCAGACCTAGTTAGGACTAGGGTAAATCAGGCCAAAGGGTAAAGGATGATACTATGTTTTGAAACTTCAACTTCCATGTGAGATCAAGGGAAGACATGTTTATTTGGTGCAGGATCTATATTTTCTAAACAATTAAACTCATACAGTGTGTTCAAATACCATAATTACATGGAACTTTGAATAGGAAGTGAGACCTAGTAGGTTTGTACAGATTAGTGTGAAATAGTGGCACATCTGAAAGTAATTTGGGCAGAGAATAAAAATATATATACAGGCCCCCCTGAGGAGCTGGGGGAAAATGCAGAAGTGTTGGACTTCCTCATCTGGATTTTTGCTGATGTTCTCACAAACAAGGAGGACTAGCTGTTTGGTATACCAATCCCTCTATTTTGGGGCCTGCCCTTATGACCCTCATTACTGCAAAGGAGAGGCTAAACCTGCTTATAATTGTGCCTAAGAGTCTCCCACTGAGTACCTCTTTGTTGCTCAGATGTGGCCCTTTATCTGCAGCTAACCCAACTCTGCAGGTGAAATCACTGCCCTCCCCCCTAAGTGGGACCTGACTCCCAGGGATGTAAATCTCCCTGGCAATGCAGAATATAACTCCTGAGGATGAATCTGGACCTGACATTGTGGGATGGAGAACATCTTCTTGACCAAAAGGGGGATATGAAATGAAACAAAATAAAGTTTCAGTGGCTGAGAGATTCCAAATGGAGTCATGAGGTCACTTGGGTGGGCACTCTTACACACTATTTAGATAACCCTTTTTAGGTTTTAATGTACTGGAATAGCTAGAAGTAAATACTTGAAACTATCAAACTGCAATCCAGTTGCCTTGACTCTTGAAGATGATTGTACAACAATGTAGCCTACAAGCAGTGTGATTGTGAAAGTCTTGTGGCTCATACTCCCTTTTTCTAGTGTATGGATGGATGAGTAGAAAAATGGGGACAAAAACTAAATGAAAATTAGGGTGGGGGGTGATTTGGGTGTTCTTTTTTACTTTTATTTTTCTTTCTTATTTTTACTTTTTCTGAACATTTGAAAATGTTTAAAAAAAAGATTGGGGTGATGAATGCACAACTTTATGATGGTACTATGAACAGTTGCTTGTACACCATGGATAATTGTATGATATGTGAATATATCTCAATAAAACTGAATTAAAAAAACAAAAAACAAACAAACAAAAAAAGTGCAGCCATCTGGTCCTGAGGTTTTTCTTTGTTTGGAGAGTTTTGATGATGCATTCAATGTCTTTATTTGTAACTGGCCTGTGGAGCTCTCCTATTTCTTCTAGAGTCTGTGTAGGTTGTGTGTTTCTAGGAATTTGACCATTGCATCTAAATTGTCTAATTTTTTGGCATACAGTTGTTCGTAGTATCTTCTTATGATCTTTTTTATTTCTGTGGAGTCAGCAGTAATGTCTCTTCTCTCATTTCTGGTTTCATTTATTTGTGTCTTCTCTTTTTTTCTTTGTCACTCTAGCTAAGGGTTTGTTGATTTTATTAATCTTTTCAAAAACTGACTTTTGGTTTTGCTAATTCTCTCTATTCTTTTTTAATTCTCAACTTCATTTATTTCTGCTATTGTCTTTGTTATTTCTTAAATGTGTATTTATTCTTAATTGTTGAAAGGGTTATTCACTGTGTATAGAAATCTAGGTTGACAGTTGAAAGTATTTCCTTAATTGTAGTTCAGAGAAATTCTCATGATGTTTCTTCAGTATAGAATTCTCTGAGATTTTTGAAATCTTGAAAATTTTGAGCCATTAATATTTAAAGTATTTTTCTGTACTCATTTATTTTGGAATCCAATAATACATATGTTATACCCATTGAGGTTATTTTTTTCTCTCTGTGGTTCTGTTGCTATTCCTTCAAGTTCCCTAATATTTTTTCCAATATCCAAACTGTTGTTAAGTCCATTTAGTGAATGTTTTTCAGACATGATATTTTTCATCTCTTTTAGTTCTAATTTTTTTGTTCCATGTCCTTCATGTCTCCACTCAGTGTGCTATTTCTTTCTGTTGTGTTATTAAACAAATGGGATTCATTGGTAATAGGTATTTTGTGGTCCTCATCTAATAATTGAAGAATATATCTCACTGCTGTGTACATTTCTACAGAATAACATTTTACTCATTGAAAATCACATTTTCATACTTCATTGAATGTGTGGTTTTACACTAGTTTTGAATTGTGTTTTCTGTTATTTAAAACAAAAAAGTTGCAAAACATTTAGGTTGAAATTGTTCATTTTAAAATGTGATTTTAAATAAAGTCTATTGATTGATGCTTTGCCTTTATGGTTGGTGACAGAAATGCAAACTCATTGTAAACATTTATTGCACTCGGGCCAAAAGCTTAGATAGGAAGAGATGAATGTCTGCAGTTTGACTTTTTTGTTTCTCTGAATCCTCTCACTCTATGTTTGCCTCAGCTTCACAGGCTTTCCCCAGCATTAGAGGTAGATTTAATAAAAGTCCAAAGTTTTTTCATTTGGAAACACCAGAGTCCTAACTTACATAACACCATTGACCTAACCAGCCCAGTATTATGCCTCTGATGATGGCAAGGAAGTGTGGATGTCCCCACTGATGTCAACATTACAGACTAGAGATGTGTTACCAGAAAAGCCATAGTTTTCCATCATATGTCTCAATGGATCTTTTAACAATAGTTTGTTCAAAGATATTGAGCCATATAAATTTTCAGTTAGGGCATTTAATTTTTGGTATAATTACTTTTTGTAAAATATACACATTTTAAGTATATAGTTTGATGGCTTTTTAAGCAAACACCCATTCAGTTTCCACCAAGAACATGATATAGACACCTTCCATCATACCAGAAAGTTTCCTCTTTCCCTTTTGCAGTTAACCTTCACAACATAACTCAGGCATACATCATTTCTATCATTATATATTCATTTTTGCCTATTCCAGAACTCATAAAAATGGAGCCCAACAATGTCTTCTTTTGCGTTCAACTTCTGTTACTTGAAATGCTTTCTTTGTTATTGCTAAATTACATTCTGTTGTATAACTACATTTTAATTTGTTTATCCATTTGTTAGTTGATGGACATTTGGATTATTTCAGAGTTTGACATTATTACTAAAGTCATTATTAGTTCATGTGTGCAAGTCATTTTGGAGTTATATTTTTTCTTTTTCTTTGGAAAATATCTGGGTGCTAAATTGCTGGAATATATGGTATGTATATGTTTCACTTTACAAGAAACTTCCAGAGTATTTCCCAAAATAATTTACTATTTGATATTCCCACAATTGATGTGGGTAAATTGAAAATTTTTTACATCTTCTCTAACCCTTAATGTTATTAAGTTTTGCAATTTAATGATTCTAGTAGCATAAAGTTATGAAATGGAATCTCTCTGTGTATATATGTGGGTGCTTTCCAGTTTTCTTTTATTTCAGAATAATTTACATGGAGTTAAGTTCATATTTTTATTTTGAAGTTCTATATTGTTTGTTAAGCATAGGTGTTAGAGTTATCATTAGTGAAATTACAGGATTCCCTCTGTTCTGGTTTGCTAATGCTGCCATTATGCAAAATACCAGAAATGGATTGGCTTTTATAAAGGGGGTTTATTTGGTTACAAATTTGCAGTCTGAAGGCCATGAAAATGTCTGAATTGAGGCATTAACATGAGTATACATTCACTGAAGGAAGGCCAATGGTGTCCAGAAATCCTCTGTCAGGTGGGAAGGCATGTGGCTGACATCTGCTGATTCCAGGTTGTGTTTGAGCTCCTATCTCAGCTCCTGTGCATTCTTCAAAATGTTCCTCTTGGGGTATTTGTCCTCTCTTAGCTTCTCTGGAGCAGACTCTGGGCTAGCATCTCCAAACTTTCAGCAAAAGTCTGCTTTCAGTGGCCATCTCCAAATATCTCTCAACTGCTCTTCAAAATGTCACTCTCAGACACTTTTAGCTCCTTCTGTTTGTACGTTCTTTTATAGAACTCCAGTGATTAAATCAAGACCCACCCTGAATGGGTGGGGCCACGCCTCCCTGGAAATAATCTAATCAAAGGTATTACCCACAGTTGGGTAGGTCACATCTCCATGGAAACAAACTAATCCAAAGATTCCAACCTAATTAATACTAATTTGTCTGCCCCCACAAGATTGCATTAAAGAGCCTGGTGTTTTGGGGGACATAATACATCAAAACTGGCACATTCCACCCCCTGGACTTTAAAAGAACATGATATTTCCACATACAAAACACTTTTATCCCATTACAATATCAAAAAAACTTAAATCATTTCAGTAACAATAGGTAAGTACAAGTGTCAGTTCTTTTTAGAATGTTTGGGAAAATTTCCCTGTGAACCCATCTGGCACTGGAATTTTCTTTACAGGAAGATTTTGATTATTGATTGGATCCCTTTACTCTGATTGGTTTGTTGAGGTCTATTTCTTCTCAAGTCAGTCTAGATTGTTCATGTATTTCCAGGAAATTGACCATTTGCTCTAAGTTGTCCAGTTTGTTGGTATACAGTTGTTCATAGTATCCTCTTATAATTTTTTAAAATTTCTTTAGGATCCATAGTAATGACCCCCCTCTCATTTCTGATTTTGTTTATTTGGGTTTCTCTCTTTTTTTTATTTTGTCAGGAACTAAGGGTTTGTCAATCTTGTTGATCTTCTCAAAGAACAAACTTTTGGTTTTAGTGATTCTCTCTGTTGTTTTTTTGTTCTACACATCACTCATATCCTCTTTAATCTTTGTTATTTCTATTCTTCTACTTCCTTTAGGGTTAGTTTGCTATTCATTCTCTAGCTTCTTCAATTGTTCAGTTAGATCTTTGGTTTTAGCTCTTTCTTCCTTTTTAAGACATGCACTGTATTAATCCATCTCACTGCCTTTGCTATATCCCATTTTCTCATTTTCTTTGGTCTCCAGAAAATTACTGATTTCTCTTGCAGTTTCTTCTTTAACTCATTGATTGTTTAAGAGTGTGTTGTTGAATCTCCATATATTTGTGAAAGATCTGTTTCATTGGTGGTTATTTATTTCCAGCTTCATTCCATTCTGATCAGAGCAAGTGCTTTGAATAATTTCAATCTTTTTAAATATATTGTGACCTGTTTTGTGCCCCAGAATATTGTCTTTCCTGGAGAATATTCCATGAGCACTAGAGAAGGATGTATATACTTTTGCTTTGATATGCTGGGATCTGTATATGTCTGTTAGGTCTAATTCATTTATCACATTTTTAAGTTCTCTATTTCTTTATTGATCCCCTGTCTGGTTGCTCTACCTATAGAAGAGAGTTGTATATTGAAGTCTTCCACTATTATTACCAAAACAGCTATTACTCCCTTCAGTTTTGCCAATGTTTACCTCATATACCTTGTAACTCCTTGATTGAGTGCATAGACATTTATGATTGTTATTTCTTCTCAGTGAATTGTTTTTTTATTAATATATAGTGTCTTAGCTTGTCTCTTATGACATATTTTCATGTAAAGTCATTTTGTCTGATATTAGTATAACTACCCCTGTTTTCTTTCAGTTACATCATGGGTGGAATATTTTTTTCCATCCTTTCACTTTCAGTGCATTTGTTTCTAAGATGAGTCTCTTGTAAGCAATATATCTAATGGATCATATTTTTTAATCCATTCTGCCAGTTGTATCTTTTAAATGGGGAGTTTAATCTGTTCATATTCAATGTTATTACTGTAGAGTCAGTACTTGAACGAACTGTCTTATACTTTGGTTTTAGTCAGATCTATCTTTTTCCTCTCTCTTTTTATCTGTTTAATTACCTTTACTTATATTCTTCAATTCTGTGCCATTCTCCAGGCCTCTCTCTCCTGTTTTTTTTTTCTGCTTACTGAACTCCCTTTCATATTTTTTGCATGGCTGGTCTCTTGTTAACAAATTCTCTCAGCATTTGTTTGTCTGTGAAAATTTTAAAGTCTCCCTTGATTTTGAAGGACAGCTTTGCCGGATAAAGAATTCTTGGATGGCAGTTTTACTCTTTCAGAATCTTAAAAATGTCATACTACTGCCTTCTTACCTCCATGGTGCCTGTTTAGTAGTTAGTAGTTAGTCTTATGCCATTTCCCTTGTATGTAGTGAATCACTTATCTCTTGCAGCTTTCAGGATTTTCTCTGTCTCTTTGGCATTTGACAGTCCAATTAGTATGTATCTCAGAGTGGTTCTATTTGTATTTATTCTATTTGTAGTACATTGGGCTTCTTTCATTGTGGAAAGCCGCCTCCCGAATCGGGCCTAGCGTATGTGCTGCAGCCTGCTCTAGAGTTACCCCCGCCCATCGAGTGAGCCAAGATGGCGCCTGCATCCTGTTTCCGCATAGTGACGCATGTATCCGCCACCCGCTCCTACCAATCGAAATCCTGTATACGCGATACTAGCCTAGAAGCTTATTGGTTGTTAATTGTGTATAAAAGGTCTTACCCGGACGGGGTAGGGTGAGACAGCCCACAAGGAGCCGTGCCTGACGGCCACATCGAGGCTGCTCTCCCACGAGGCGCCGTGCCCCGTGTGGGAACCAGTAACACAGAATGTTCATCTAGCTGTAGTAAAGGGCTTGCTTTCACAACTGCCGTGTGGTTCGAGTCGTGATTCATGACCAGGTTAGTTCGCGCAGTCTGCATCTCTCTCTCTCCTTCCCTGTTTCCCCTCGCCGGCCGGGAACCGGGGACCGAGCGGGGCAGCGCCGGACAAGTGGTGGCCCGTACGGGGAAGCTCCTCCTCCTGCCTCGCTCTCGACGGTCCCTCTGTGAGGAGAGCAGCGCTGCGCGTCGAGCTTACGGCGGACTTCCCGCGCCTGATCAACGCGAGAAGGTGAGTGCGTCTTATTACATGATAGTTAGGGCCCGTGGGTTTTCAGGTGACCCCGGGGGACTCGGAAGAGCTCTCCGAGTGACTGAAGTATAGTGCCGACTGCAATCATGGGGCAGTCCGGAAGTTCACCTCTCTTAGCTCCCTTAAAGAACCTTTTGAAACAACGGGGTATCTCGGTCAGGAAAAGCTCCCTTCAGCGTTTTCTTGATGATGTTGATACTTTTGCCCCTTGGTTTGCCTGCACCGGCAGCCTTAGCCTACCCTCTTGGATGAAGCTCGGTCGCGACATAGACCGAGCGCGCCAGACGGGCGTGTGTATGGACCCGATTCTAGTACCCATATGGGAGACCGTCCGTGCGGTCCTTGAACTAGAATCGGCTACCGGCCTAAGCCCGTCCTCTGTCTTGCAAGAAGCACGGTGCGCGCTCCAAGAAACCCAGTCAGTTTCGTCAGCGGACGGCTCCTGTAAGGGCAAACCGCCGGAGTCCAGTGACTCTGACTCAGAGTCAGATAGCGATACTGACGAGAAGGCGGAAGCATCCCCGCTAATTGAGTGGGAGGAGCCTCCCGCCACACCCGTGCGGCCTTCCGCCCCGCCAATGTCTACCGCTGCACCCCCAGGGACACCCCAGCTCCCAACTGACGCCTTGGGCGGTCCCACCAAAGGACCTTGCCGAGAGCTCCCTCTAGTGGCCATGCCCAGTAAATGTAATTATCCTTTGCTGCCAGACCCGGAAACCCCGATGGGTCGGTCAGGGGAGGGGCAACCTTTGCCGTACCCCCCGCCCGAGTATACAGGCCCTCAGGACCCTTTGCCATTAGGTAGTGGTGGGAGACATTTCTGGAGATGGAACCCTTTCACAACATTTAGACCTTTTGGCATGCTGGGTGGCTACCAGCCACTTGAGCCGCAGCCAGTCTCAGAAATGTACCCGGTTATTATCAATCCCCAAGGTGGCAATCGGCACGAATCATATGATTACAAACTATTGAGGGAATTGAGGCAGGCCGTCCATCAGTATGGCCCCAATGCCCCTTATACCTTGAACATGATCGAGAACCTCTCTGCTCTAAATCATACACCCGCAGATATTTTTCAGCTAGCCCGTGCTTGCTTGCCATCAGGCCGATTCATAGATTGGAAAGCATGGTTTGAGGAGTTAGCTGAAGAGCAGGCCGCAAGGAATGCGGCGGGGAGACGTGGCGGGTGGAATGCTGACATGCTGTTGGGGAGAGGCGCCCATGCCCAGAACCAAACGGGTTTCCCACAAGAGGTCTATGCCCAGATCTTCCGCTGTTTTGTGGGTGCCTGGAAAAAGCTAACAGGTGAGGGAGAGGCTCAGGCCTCACTCAGCAATATACACCAAGGCCCCACAGAACCATTTGCGGATTTTGTAGCCAGGATGCAAACCGCAGCTGAGAGAATCTTCTCAGATCCAGGAGTAGCAGAGACTGTGGTTAAGCAAATGATTTTTGAGCAGTGCAACAAGGAGTGCAAAGTTATCCTGGCACAAAACAGAGCAAAAAATTTGACAGAGTGGGTCAGGCTCTGTAGAGATGCTGGCAGCCCTTTAACTAATGCAGGTCTAGCTGCCATGCTAGCCAGCTCCCTACAGGTGGCTACAAAAAGCCCGAGAACCTTAGGGGCAAAGTCTAACGGGTGCTATGGCTGTGGCCAATCAGGGCACTTTAAGAGAGATTGTCCCAATAGACGTCAACCCCCTGCCACTCAACGGTTTGGCGAACCAGGTGCAGCAACCAGGCCGTGTGGCCGTTGCCACAAAGGCCCCCACCGCGCAGAAGACTGTAAATCGGTTTTCGATGCGCAGGGTAGACGCCTCTCTGGCCGCCCCGAGCAGATTCCAAAAAACGGGAAGAGGGGGTCCGCCCTTTCGACGGACCCCCTTGCATGCCATTCGACAACACAGGATCCGATCAAATTCGTGCGTCCCCCGGCTCAGCAGGACTGGACCTCTGTGCCACCTCCAGACTCGTACTAACCCCCTCCATGGGTGTCCAGTTAGTAGGGACCTCCTTCAAGGGGCCCTTACCGGCTGGTACTGTAGGGCTCATATTGGGAAGAGCATCCACGGCCCTGAAAGGATTAACAGTTATACCAGGACTTGTAGATTCAGATTTCACAGGCCGTGCCCAAGTTATGGTTCAATCTCAGCGGGGCACCTTAGTCATTGCAGAAGGTGATAAGCTGGCGCAGCTCCTGCTCTTACCCAGCTTACATGCAGTCTTTCCAAGCAGAATCAGACAGAGAGGGGAAAAAGGGTTCGGATCCAGTGGAGCGATTTTTGAGGGACTCCATATGTCCCTGGAGTCTCGACCTATGCTAACCATTAAGGTGCAAGGCAGATCTTTCTTGGGCCTGCTCGATACAGGGGCCGATCGGTCTATCATAAGACAACAAGAATGGCCCCCCACCTGGCCAACGAGCAGGGCGGAAGAGCCCATTAGAGGAATAGGCCAAATTTCAGCGCCCATGCTCAGTGCAGCTGCCCTTCATTGGGCCGATGAAGAAGGACACCAAGGCAGTTTCCAGCCTTATGTATTAGCCCTGCCTGTGTCTTTGTGGGGAAGAGACATTCTGACCCAAATGGACGTTACTTTAATTAGCGGCTACTCCCCAACCTCTAAGCGACTGCTAAAAGAAATGGGGTATACCCCCGGCAAGGGTTTAGGAGCTTCATTGCACGGACGTGCGGAGCCTATACAAGCTGCCCCCAAGTCTGACAGACGAGGCTTGGGTTTTTCATAGGGGCCACTGAGGAGAGATTCCCACCCACACCTATAAAACTAAAATGGAAAACCGAGGCTCCGGTGTGGGTGCCTCAGTGGCCCTTGCCACAGGAAAAACTTGCAGCGTTGCACGCCCTAGTATCAGAACAACTAGAAAAGGGCCATATCGCCCCTTCCACGTCACCGTGGAACACCCCTATATTCGTAATAAAAAAGAAATCTGGTAAATGGAGACTGCTACATGATCTAAGAGCTATTAACGATTGCATGGAGCCTTTAGGGCCCGTTCAGATGGGACTGCCCCTCCTCTCGGCATTACCGGAGCACTGGTCGATTTTCATCATAGATCTGAAAGATTGCTTCTTTTCTATTCCGGTCCACCCTGAAGACACCCCTAAGTTTGCCTTTACTGTGCCCTCTAGTAATCAAGAGGAGCCCTGTCAACGCTTTGAATGGACAGTCCTGCCCCAAGGCATGGCTAATAGTCCTACCATGTGCCAGCTGTATGTCGCTGCGAAGCTAGCTAGCACTCGGCAGCAGTTCCCTCAAGTGAAAATCATCCATTATATGGATGACATTCTCTTAGCCCATAGAGACACAGATCTTCTTAAAACAGTTTTGTCACATTTAGTCCTTAGTCTTAGAGAAGCTAACCTAGAGATTGCCCCTGAAAAAATCCAAATGACTGACATTACCACTTTCCTGGGGGCGAAAGTCGCACCCACTCATGTTTCCCCCCAAAAGGTGTCTCTCAGGCTAGACAATATACACACTCTCAATGATCTACAAAAACTCATGGGGGATATCAATTGGATCCGTCCATACCTAAAAATACCCAATGTCAAACTAACACCTTTGTTCGACCTGTTGAAGGGGGATTCTAATATAAACTCACCTCGAAGCTTCACTCCAGAGGCAAGGCGAGCACTATGCCAGGTGGAACAGGCGCTCAGTGGCGCTGCATTGAAGAGAATAGACCCTGATGAGCCTTTTGAAGCCTGCGTGCTGCCGACAGAATTACAGCCCACTGCGGTACTGTGGCAGCGGGGGCCGCTGCTCTGGGTCCACCCTGGAGTTTCCCCCAAAAAAGTCCTAGAGCACTATCCTACAGCGGTTGCAGACTTGGCCCTAGAATGCATTAAAAGGGCTGTGCAGCATTTCGGTCAGCAGCCCAAAAATCTCAGGGTGCCTTATTCTTCCCAGCAGCTTGAGATACTCACCGGATGCATAGATCAATGGGCCATTCTCCGGTGTACATTTCTTGGTCCCATTAACAATCAGTTCCCTAAGGCTCCTCTCTTGCAGTTTGTCACCCGGCACCCAGTGATTTTTCCCAAAGTAACCTCTCCTAGGCCACTAGCAGGCGCCCCCACCGTATACACGGACGGCTCCAGCTCTGGAACAGGGGCGTATTGTGTGGAGGGGGACACTCCTAAAACAGTGCTCTTCCAACCACAAAAGCCTCAATGGGTAGAACTGCAGGTTATCATTGCAGTCCTGGAAAGCCTTTCCGAGCCCTTAAATGTCGTCTCGGATTCTGCTTATGTTGTGAACTCTGTACAAATTTTAGAAACGGTGGGCATTGTTAAACATTCCTCTACAGTAAGGACGTTCTTTGCCAAACTACAGGAGGTTATATGGACCAGGCAACACCCTTTTTACATAACCCATATTAGAGCCCACACAGGTTTGCCTGGCCCTATGGCCCAGGGGAACCATAGCGCAGATGTAGCCACTCGACAGCTGCACATCTTTCCGACGCTGGTACCGTATCAACAAGCCCGAGAATTCCATGCCAAGTTTCACATCAATGCAGGTACCCTAGCTAAGCGGTTCAGCATACCACGTGCAGCTGCTCGAGATATTGTCCGAGCCTGCAACAATTGTGCAGAGCAGAAAGCAGTCCCCTCGGTTGGGGTCAACCCTAGGGGTCTCACCCCAGGGGATACTTGGCAGATGGATGTCACTCATCATTCAGAGTATGGTAAGATCAAGTACTTACATGTGTCGGTGGACACATGCTCCCAAGTTTTATTTGCCTCTGCTGAACCAGGAGAAAGAGTCTCCCACGTCATTGCACACTGCCTTGCTGCATGGGCAGCTTGGGGTAAGCCAAAGACGTTAAAGACGGATAACGGGCCTGCCTACACTAGTAAATCCTTCCAAAAATTTTGTGACAACATGGATGTCCAATTAAAACATGGCATCCCCTATAACCCTCAGGGGCAAGGAATCATTGAAAGAGCGCACAGATCTCTCAAAGACTTGCTTAAAAAACAGAAAGAGGGTATAGGCCACGGCCTGTCCCCAAAAGCTCGACTGTCTGTAGCCTTGCTCACATATAATTTTTTAAACGAAAATTCACAAGGAATGACACCTGCCCTGCAACACACCACCCCGAGTCCTCCGCATAGAGGTCTAGTCCGTTGGAAGGATGTCCTGTCGGGGCAGTGGAAAGGCCCTGACCCGGTGCTCAGCTGGGCCAGAGGCTCTGTTTGTGTTTTTCCCCAGGAACCAGGACGTCAACCAGTGTGGGTTCCGGAAAGACTGGTGAGAACCGTGACATCACCTGAAGAAGCCAAGGAACAGCTGTCAGAAACGCCAACGAATATACAACCTGAACCATTAGACCAAGCCTCCGACCCTGCTGATGATGGCGACGACCGACAAGACGATAATAGTAGGACTGACCACCCCGCGGTTGCCCAAAAAGAGGATCGGTAACTCTGTTCTTTGCTCTCCTATAGCAATCCTTCTAATCTGCCTTTTTCTTTTTAGTGGAACTATATTTCCTCCACAAGCTTCAACGAGTCCTTCCCCCTCACCAATGACACACTGATCCTCTCTTTTGCTAACCTCTCTGTCAAGGTTGTCAACACCACAGTTGCGGCGAATGCTACTTGTGAAACTGGTAATGGCGAGTTAAGTAAGGGAGTCTTGCTTGAATTTCTTAACGTTACAGGGAAGAGCCGCCAGTCTTGTGAAGGGATCTTGAGTAAAAAGGAGACTCAAAGGTGCCTTTTCCTTCCAGGGCTTGCTCCTACAGTCTGCAACCGTTCCAAAGACCCGGATGCCTCGCCGCCCCGCTATCCTAGTGTATCGCCCAAGTTATGTCTGGCTCCCCGTCAAGGCAACCGACTGGGTTGGCCCTGTTTCTCAAGTTGTTTCACTTAACAATATCCCCTTCTCTAAGTCTAGGCGTCCAAGAGGCATAAAAGAATGGCTATCGAATGCTGCCAGTGTAGCTTCCTCTTTGTTTGTCCCAACGATCGGGCAGGCTGTGCTACAAGCATGGACAGATCGGCAGCTCGCCATAACGATGGAAACGGTAAATGGCTTGGTCAACCTTACCCGAGACGTGCTACGCCGCCACAATCAGATGCTGAACTTAAATTTCCAGGCCATTCAGAAACTCCAAGCGGAGATAGATGAACTTGGACTGGAAATAGATGGACTCTGGAGAGTGCTTCAGCAAACATGTGACACCCGGTGGCTTACGGTTAAACTCTGTGTCACTCCTGTCAGGGCCAACGTGACCGGAAGCATTTCCAGAGTCTCTGATTGGCTGAAAAGGTCATATTTTCCTGAATTTGTTAATCTCTCCCAACAGGTGGAATCTAGTTTAGACACAATTGGGGGGATCAAGTTAAAACCCGTTAAAGTCGATCTCTCCGGGTTAGGCGAGGTTCTACAGAAACTATTGCACAGTGTTTCTTCCTGGTTCTCTTGGCCCAATTTAACTAATTGGATCCTCATTGCAGTGGGATTATTGGTGGGATTAGTCGTTGTTAAATGTTTGCTAGAACGCCTGTTTCAAGCGCAGCAGCAATTGCGTGTTACCACTATGATGGCTATGACTCCCACCTCTGTTACCCCTGATAGTGACCGATTTATTAACCATACCCCTTCCTGGTCGCCTCAGGTGGGGCGCTTTGGAGCAAAATTTGTAGCGAATCGCATGGCTGTTTCTCGGGTGTAAAAGGCGACACCAGTAGTCATAATTTTGTCTCAGGTGGGTCTCTAGGGCAGAGTCCTAGTTGTGGCCAGACTGGACCCTAGCCATTGCACAGAGACACCTAGTGACACCCCCGACTCTGGTTACTGCTGTTCCTGCCCCCGTCGTTGTTCCCCAGTTGCCAGGCAAAGCACTGCAGGGAGAGTCACGTTGCTTCCAGCTTACGGACTCTCCGGTCTCCATATGACGTGAGCATTCTGGTTGGTGCTAGAGGCTCCGCCGCTGGATGGCTGAGGCCTAGTCCAGACTCCCCAAAGCACCAAAGAGGTTGTGAACCATTTGGGTTCACGGGAGCACGCTCATCACTGGAGACACTGGGTCAAAAATAAATAAGAAAGGGGGAGATGTGGAAAGCCGCCTCCCGAATCGGGCCTAGCGTATGCGCTGCAGCCTGCTCTAGAGTTACCCCCGCCCATCGAGTGAGCCAAGATGGCGCCTGCATCCTGTTTCCGCATAGTGACGCATGTATCCGCCACCCGCTCCTACCAATCGAAATCCTGTATACGTGATACTAGCCTAGAAGCTTATTGGTTGTTAATTGTGTATAAAAGGTCTTACCCGGACGGGGTAGGGTGAGACAGCCCACAAGGAGCCGTGCCTGACGGCCACATCGAGGCTGCTCTCCCACGAGGCGCCGTGCCCCGTGTGGGAACCAGTAACACAGAATGTTCATCTAGCTGTAGTAAAGGGCTTGCTTTCACAACTGCCGTGTGGTTCGAGTCGTGATTCATGACCAGGTTAGTTCGCGCAGTCTGCATCTCTCTCTCTCCTTCCCTGTTTCCCCTCGCCGGCCGGGAACCGGGGACCGAGCGGGGCAGCGCCGGACATTTCATTCACATTTTATGTCTTTTATAAGGGTTAGGAAGTTTTACCCAACTCTCTCCTCAAATACCCTTCCTAGCCCTTTACTCTACTTTTCTCTTCCTGGGACACCAATGATTATTATATTTCTGTGTTTCATATTGTCCATCATTTCCCTGAGATCCAATTCAAATATTTCCATCTTTTTTACCATTTGTTCTTTCATGCATTCCCATTCAATTTCTCTATCCTCTAGTTCACATATTCTTTCTTTGCCTCTTCAAATTTTCTGTTGTTTGTCTCTAGTATATTTTTAATTTGATGTAACAGTATCTTTTGTAGATGCTGTGTGCTTTTAGTTGGCCTACAAATCCCTGCCTGCCATGCATGCATGGGCTTCTGGGGTAGGGGAGAGCTCCTGGTGCTTCTGTTTGGCACCCTCTCTTATTCCTGCCTCTCCACCCATGCACAGCACAGGCTTCTGTGGAGGAAGAATAAAACCAGTGGCACATAGACCATCTCTCTCATCTTCTGGTTGTCATATCTGCTCTGCTCATCTCTGCATCCCCTCTTCTCCCATTGGGAGGGCCCCCTAGTCCTCCCCAGAACCAGGCTCCCCAGTAGCCTGCCTCAGAACTCAGGGTTAGGCACTTCATGCTGCACCAAGATTTTTGTGTGTGGCTAACACAAGTCTATTGGTTCCCAAGTTACCTCACAGGAGCTTCCAGCTGTGGGGCTGAGAAGTGTAATCTCCCCAGTTGGTTGCTGAATTGGGAGGGTAGGAGAGCAGAGCTCCTTCTTCTCCCACTCTGGCCTGCATGTAGCTGCCAGCCCCAGTGGCGATCATGATAGAATAAACTCACCCCATCCTTTCAGCCATAATTTCTCTGCTTTTTCATCCAGATTCCCACTATATATTATAGAAGTCCTTCTGTGGCCACTTGTACCCTGGAACCACTGCCCCAGTCATTTTCTGCCTTTTCTCTAGTTATTCCATGGGAGAGAAATTTGCTCTGCCTCTCCTATTCTGCCATCTTCCCAGAAGTTCTTGATCCTTTTTAATGAACATCAATGAGAAGATCTGTAATTTATTATGATGAGAAATAGAGTTTGTACAAATTCATACTCAAATTTTAAATATAATTTATTTCAATTGCCTAGTGTTTATTGTTCATTACCCCAACACTTTCTCTGAAACAAAAACATGTCTCGCATAATAATTAATATACTCACAGTACTTAAACCAAGCAATACTTCTATTATGGGTTATCATCAGATAAAATCTGACTAAAATTCTTCTTTAAACTTAACCAAGGTAGAACCATAGTTTGGGAAAGGTATACATTTTACAGACTTCCAGTGCCATGATGCAATGAAGAAACACTGAAAGGTCTTGAGTTAGCAAGAGACAGAGCTGTGTTTTCATAGCTTATTTTAGCAGCAGTGTGGATGGCTGAATTAAAGTATATAGGAAATTATAGGATAGTTGTTAGAAGCCAATACAGTTCAGTAATCCAGGTCAGCAAAATAGAGGTGGTGGCTTTGGGAATGGATGGAGAACTTTACAGAGTTAGACTCTATTGCTTAGCATATGAGACATGTAAAAAATATTCCGAAGGTTTTCAGGCAAAGGAAAACTTAGTTTCCACAAATATCACTGAATTGCTTCTATTTACTCTTTACTGGATTTAGCACCAGGAGGAAAGTATCAATGAAAACAGAAGTAGTCTTTGTCCTTAAAGAGACTATAATTATAGAGAAGCACAGAAATTAAAAGATAAAGAATAGTGTGTGATGAGTGTTATGATGGAGTCCCTATCGGAAGCTGTGAGAATATATCATGACAGGTGACATTCATTGATTATTTACCATATGCCACCCATTGTTCAAAACACAACTTATATTAGCTCAATTACATGTCACAATCACATAATGAAATAGATGCTATTACTCCCACCCCTGTCTTACAAACTCTCTGAGGCAGAGAGGGTTTAAGTAACTTTCTCATGGTATTAGAGTTAGCCACTATCAAGGTAAGTCAAACACCTGCCCTCTAACTCCAGAGCCTAGATTCTTAACTATGATGATGACACATAAGTGATGACCTCAGTTATAAAAATATTAAGTTTATGGACCCATAAGACATTTAGGTGAACTTTTCAGTAGGTTTTATTAGAAAGAAAGCATTATAAGGAAGGTAAGGCATTCAAAATTATTTGGCGATATCATGAAAGAAGTCAATTACTGTAAGACTTGAGAGTTTTCTAATAAAGAAATAAAGAAGCCTGAGTCAAAACCCATGTGAAAATTATCCATAAGATATGGGAAGAAAGAAGAAGAGAAAATTATATGACAGATATTTTTTCAGCAATGAAGATAGTAGGGTTTGGGAATTCCATTTTAGCACTGTATTGGGGGATGCACAATCTGTAGAATGAAGTGAAAACTGGAGGAAAATACTGCATTCCTGTGGAACTAAAGAAACCCCATCCTTTAGGGTGTCAGTACAATCCTTGATTTCCCTATTACTCACAGAATCTAGTCCTGGGAGAAGAGACTGAGCAAGTTTAAAACCTATTTATAATAAAGTACATTATATTATTAAAACAATATTAAATATTCTACCTCCTTACTAAAGAATGTTCCTTTTTTCTCTGATGTTTGAGGGAGCTCACAGATAAAATCATAAGTTATCTGTAGCTCTGGATGATTTCCAAAGCATATTGGAAGGTAAGTTAGCCCTGCATCCCACTGGATTCAAAGGAACAAAAATCTGTTTCAAATTGCTCTTTCAGGAACACAGGGGTGAAATAGAGGGATCAGGAAGCTCAGAGTTTCTGCCCTAAAGGGGGTGAGTTTCTGAATTCCATTTGTACACATCTTCCTTATTTTGAGTGGAAGTCTAAGGATTAAGAAATGCTGTTTTGCCTCCCAATTTATGCACTCCTAACACACAACTGAATCAGATGGAAGAATCTGAGGGGACAGCAGAGAACATTCAGAGATGTAGAGCCCTAACATTCCCATATCTCAGTGTGTAGATTCCGTATTCAGGGAGGCAACTCTTAGTTCTCTAGAAATGGTTTTTATTCTATGACTTGGGGCAGCTACTGGACTTCTCCTGGACTCTGATCCCTCAGTTTTGATCTTGAAATAATGTTGATGACTAAACTGCATGAGAGGCATCTCCAGTTTGCCAGGGTCTTTCCTCCAGTTTTACTGCTGAGGGGAGTGTTCATATGAATGAAGAGATGATGAGATGAGGGAGAAGGATTCTGCCCCAGTCCATTGTTCTTCTCTCTTTTCCCTTGATTTTTGCAGCTGTTATGTTTTCCTATGGCAGCACTTAACTTCACACTGTGGGCATAGGTTCTAAGTGCTCTTTAGTATAACTAGCTTTAAGGACACAAATAAAGGGAAACTGGTGTCTCTTGGTATCAGGGATAATGGAGGATTCTATGGGTCCAGGTTGGGCTAGTCTCAGACATTCCCATTGTAGAGCCAACTCATGTTGGGGTAGATGTCATGGGAAGATCTGGGTTGTCCTCTAACAAAATCCTTTTATCTTGTCCCCACAGATCCTCCATAGCAGAATGGCTCTGGGAAATTACTCTTTTGTAACTGAATTCATACTTGTTGGTTTAATGGACCACCCAGATTTCCAAATTCCTCTGTTCTTCTTTCTAGCAATGTATATGGTCACTGTGCTGGGAAACTTGGGCTTGATAACTCTAATTGCCCTGAATTCCCACCTTCACACCCCCATGTATGTTTTCCTCTTTAACCTGTCATTCACAGATCTCTGTTATTCTTCTGTTTTTACACCCAAACTGCTGATCAACTTCTTATCAAAGAAGAATATTATCTCCTACCAGGGTTGCATGGCGCAGCTCTATTTTTTTTTTTTTTTTTTTTTTTTTTTTTTTTTTTTTTTTTTTGCTTTTTTGTCACTTCTGAGTGCTATGTCCTGACATCAATGGCCTATGATTGCTATGTGGCCATCTGTAATCCACTCTTGTATAACATTGTCATGTTTTCTAAAATATGTGCTAACCTTATTTTTGGTTCATACTTGATGGCATTCTCTGGTGCTATGGCCCACACTGGATGCCTGCTGGGAATGACCTTCTGTGATGCCAACACCATCAACCATTATTTCTGTGATCTCCCTGCTGTGCTCCAGCTCTCCTGCATGAGCACCTATGTCAGTGAGCTCATGGTGTTCATTGTGGGAGGAATCAACATCATCATGCCCAGTCTCACCATCTTTATCTCTTATGGTTTTATTCTCTGCAGCATCCTCCATATCAATTCCACTGAGGGCAGGTCCAAAGACTTCAGCACCTGCAGTTCCCACATAATGGCTGTTTTACTGTTCTTTGTATCAACCATGTTTGTGTATCTCCAACCATCTTCTGCCAGGTCCATGCATGAGGGAAAAAATGTACTCAGTCTTTTATACCAATGTGGTTCCCATGATGAACCCCTTAGTCTACAGCTTGAGGAATAAAGATGTTAAACTGGCCATGAGAAAAACCCTAGGTAGGAGAATGTTTTGATCATAAATAGTGTCTCCTTTGAAGGTAATTTCCACACAGGGAGGTTCAATGTGTTTAATTACTGTATATTTGGTAGCAGTTTTCTTATCTTATCTTTTTATTTCATTGTGAAGAAATTTGAGCCTTCACTCAATAATTTATTGCCACTTTTGTTAGGATAGGTCTTCTTTTCCTTATATTTGCCTACTTTTTCTCCTTCTCTCCTCTTTTCCATTTAGAGAGTAACTTTAAGGAAGGAGTTTATATCCTTTTATCATTGCCATTTCAACTTTTTTTTTCATCCTGTAATTTGATGAGTGATTCTGCCAAGTTTGAATAAAGTAACTCTATGGTGACATTGTATTATTATAGGAGGTAGGGACTCTGGTGCCAGTAGTAATGTGCCATAGGAAGCATGAGTCAAACACTGTGCCTCCACTCCTGTCTTTCCATTCTCCTCTGAGCAGGTGTATGTCTCCTTCAAATGCCAGTCTATACAGAGAAAGAAGGTCCTATAAAGACTATCAATAATAACACACACTTGCAAATGTAATTCTGTATACATTTTTTTAAAGAGATTTTTTTATTTCCCTATATACAAATACACAATAGATGGTAAATATATATTAATTGCTGGGATAGGAAGGTGAAACCCAGAGAGGTAAATCCTTTATTTAAATTCACACAGCTTCTCAATGAAAAAGTCTAGAGCAAATTCTAGGGTTCTGAATTCAAGACTTTTGCCATTTCTAGTATAATTTGCTTCTATTTTATTTTATTATCTTTTTTCTAATAAACATGAATGATGAGAAAACATTTCAATTTGAAATTGACTATGCCTTGTTCAATGAGACTACATGGATTTCTCTAACGTGTTTTGAACTTTTTGCGTGTGAACACATTTTGATGGTTCCTTTTGTGGGAAAGAGGAGGTTTGTAAGATTAGTGTAGTTCATGGACGATTAGCTTAAATACAAAACTGATATAGGCAAAATAAAATAAAATGAATTTGGAATGTTTGCCAGTGTTTGTATTTTATAGAATATGGGAATGGAAGAGAGAGTAGATCAGTGATATATTATTAGGCTGGGATCCAGTGAGACACATTGCCAATAGTAAGAGGTCCTTGGTTGGGATGGTCAGTAAGGGTTTAGAAACTACATTTCATCCTGAATTTTGACTGGTATCATAGCATGTTGTCATTATCCCCCAGTGTACATAAAGCAGTGAGATAACTTACACTTTGCAATGACTACACATCATTAATAATGTTTTGTGAAACAAAGGAGGAAGAGCTCTGGTCACATTTTTGGGGAAGCAGGTAGAAAATGGGAGGAGATAAATAGTAAATGGTAAATGAAACTCAGTTAGAATTTAGAATATAAAGAGATGGGAAAATGAAACACCATGTCTCTCCTGCCCTTTTCCTTAAGGGAGACCCTAGAAATATGGAGATCAAGGACTTCTCTGTGTAGATTGATGGTTTTGTTCTTTGATATTCAGTAAAGTAAAGCAAGTAGGGCTGGAGGAACTGGTAACAATTAAATCACATCTGATTTTGTTGGCTTCCATGTGTTACACTATTGGTGGCCTTATAAGCACAGGGAATTTGAAATTACATAGAAGAATCCAAAGTCTGTCAAGGACAGAAACCAGATGAAGTCAGAAAATAAGGTAGCGAGCCACGTGTAAGAGGTAGAAATATAAGATATGGAAGCCAGGATTGCCATGAAGCAGCAGCAGTATTCTATAGACTCTAGAAGAAAGCATGGCCTGTTGAGACCTTGATTTTGGACTTTGAGCTTCCCAAACCATGAAACAATAAATTCTTGTTTTATAAGCCAACCCATCATCTGGTATCTTTCACAGCAGCCCTGGAAGACCAAGAAATGGTCTATGAAGTGACAATTCAAATGATTTCTAATTTATCTAAAGTAATTATTTTACCATTTATCTGATGTCCACTCAAGATTGTGAATTTTATCCTTGATGATTTGCATTTTTGTTTTCTAGATGTTCACCTTTGCTAATTCCTTCTGTTTTGGTTTAAATGCCCATTCATGCCCCATTTCTTGACTCCACTGTCAACATCTTTGATTTTCACTTCAGTTCCATATATATAAAAAGTTAACCTAGATTGGAGTTTCATTACATTTTTTTCCTTGAAGTCTCTTTTGATAAGATTATTTACCAATTGATAAAAGTGTCTAGATTAGTAAATAAATACCTGTGCTATTTGGGATCTTCTATATATGGCAGAGGCACAGTGCTATATTCCTAATGTGGACAAATCTGATGAGTTATTTAGTCCCTGTAGTGTTGTTAACACCACAACGCACTCCCCTCAGAATGTGAGTCAGGTAGTATAGAAACGATCTCATCTTATCAATATCATTACTGGTATTGACAGTGGGATTCAATGGAATGCCTTTCTTACAAACTGTGCATGTAGCTTAAAGTAGAATCAGATCCGCAGATCTTGTCCTGTCCTTTGTTCTATTTTTCTTAACCCCCTCCTTTGTCATTCTGACTATTCTTGTTCTCTTTTGAGCATGGCCAAACTGTTCCACACGCTGTCTGCTGTTGAGAGCCTCCAACCTCCGAGGGCTTCAATACTGAAGATGTCATTAATTACTCCATATCTTATTGCCAAAATATCATTAATAGAGGATAATTTTGAGGAGTAATAACATGTATCTCAGGAGAAATTACATATCATGCTATAATAAAAGGAGATAGTTTATATTATAAAAATTGCATTCTTTACTGTACAAATGGCATCAAATATCTTGCCAAATAACATATATTTCTTATTGTGAATTTTGTCACATAAAGAAAAATACTGCACATTAAGTCAGATGAAAATTTTTATACATTTCTATTTTCCATGAGGTTTATCATAGAAAGAGGTGCATATTACTGATAATAAATAATGTTCCTAGAAACACTGGTGTACTTAATCAATAAGATAATAAATGTCTGTAAGATAGAGGCTATAGTTCTTTATTTCTCCAAAGCTTCTACTGCTTTATATATATTTAGAATATCAGCCTTTCTGTGTGGACAAGAAAAAGTAGTTGAATTGGATTTTCTTGTTCCAATAACAATAATAAAATGTTTATTATTAAAAATATTAAATAAAATATAATAAATATTAAGGCAATTAATTTGAGAATTTAATGTTTTTGTACTGTCCCAATGTCACCAAAATAATACCATTTGTAATTCTTATTTTAATTTGTTTTTCTTAACTTTTTATTCATGAAATATTTTGCAAATCCAGTGTGCAGAATGCCTCTATGCTCTTCTGTCACTTCATATTATAACCACAGTACCATTATTCTGACAGAAATTTAATGTTGTTTAATATTCAGTGCTTCACACAAATATTAACAATTGTGCCAATTATGTCTTTTTGTTTTTAAGTCCATGAGACAATCCAGGTTCATCCTTTGCATTTAGTTCTGTGTCTTTTTAGTTTTCTCCAATTTTGGACAGTTCATTGGTTTTCTTTGTTTTGCATGACATTCACTCCCTCTGTTATTGCCACAGGCAGCTTTTTTCTTTTAGAGAAGTTTTGGGTTTACAGAACAATCATGCATAAAATACAGAATACCCATATACCACGATAGTATTAACAGCTTGTATTGATGTGGTACATTTATTATAACTGATGAAATCATGATTTGATAATTGTACTATTAATGAAGTACATGGTTTAACTTAGGGTTCACTGTATATATAGTGTAATTCCATCGATTTTCAACATTTTTTTCTCTTACTAGATATACAACCTAATATTTCTCTTTTAAACCACCTATTTCTCATTACCCAAACTGAAAACATATTGCATCATCTTGCCTTGCATCTTCTATCACAAAGAAGGTCAGAGAACTTGATAGAAGTCTTGTTTTCAGAGGCAACCTATTCCATTCTCAGGAATACTGCTCTCAGCCATACACGGGGTGATGTGGATATTATGCCTGTATTGAGTGGGGCTCCAAGCAAGAAAGGGCTTTGCAGCAGGTGACTCTGCAGCCCTGCGCTTGGGCCATATAATTTTTGAAGTTGTCAGTGAAGGGAGAACATTCAGGGTCGGGTTCATGAGAATTTCCCCATCAGGCCCCAATTAAAAATTAGCTGTTTCATTGTTATGGTGCCCTAAGAGAGTTAAAAGTTTTGACCATCAGACACCAATTCAACACATTTCTTGAACTGTCCATTAAGAACTGGGATTATCAGACCTCCAATTCATGAGTCATATGGGCCACATGGAGGAAAATTGCCCATTCACGTTCTTTCCCAACAAACCAGAGGGCATCAGTAGTCCGCGTGACTGAGTGTCACAGGCCACCATGCCATCCAACGTTCTTTCACCAGCACTGCTTCCCATGCACATTCCTATGGCCACGTCTGTGTTCACTGTGGCCAGATGAATGAGAAGGAGATATCCTGAGCTAGGCATATGCACATGTCCGCTGTGTGTGGGTAAAAGGTGAATAGATGTTCAGGGGTGTCCTTGAAAGGCAATATGGAGGGAAAAATCCTCCCAATAGATGGTACAGTGAATGTGATACCTGGTTATTTACTCTTTGTAGTAGAAGATGTGGCCTGATAGGAGAATCTGCGATTCTTCACCTTGGCCAATAGAGTGGCCAGCTTGTCAGTGGTCTGGAATCAAATGGTTTAGAATATCAAAGGCATGGTTGTGTCAGATAGATACATGTGGATGGACATATTATGGTGTGCCTGAAGTCTGAAGACTTTACTGTCACCTGTAACACCCATCAGAAATTAATCACTATAAAAGAGGCACTAAAACCAAGTGGATAAAATGTGGCTTATCCAGTTGTCAAAAGCCGGTCCTCATCACCAGCAATGCAGAACTGATGCTATGTGCACATGAATGATGTTTTCATGGCGTTGAAGGTGGAGGCTATCCATGAGTCCAGCAGCATGGCCTCTCACTTTCCTAGGCTGATACAGTTTGCACTGC
Organism: Choloepus didactylus; assembly: GCF_015220235.1. Classification (NCBI taxonomy): domain Eukaryota; kingdom Metazoa; phylum Chordata; class Mammalia; order Pilosa; family Megalonychidae; genus Choloepus; species Choloepus didactylus. The sequence goes on along the minus strand of NC_051312.1, from coordinate 141,982,538 downwards.
CACTGAGTGTCCAAAATGCCAGTGTCTAAGACCAACACTGAGGGCCCAACATGCCATTATTCCACCAGAACTCCAGCCAATACTTGGTTGCAAGTTGACTGCATTGGAATCTTATATTCTGGAAAGGTCAGTAGTTCATCTTCCCATTTATAGATTTCAGGGTATGTTTTTCTTTCTCTCCTGCTGAGCACAGTGAAAACCACTGGTTATGCATAAATGCTTGATCTGTAGGTATGAAATCTACCATAATTTAAGTTGTGTCCAGGATAATAGTTCTGAATGATGAATGCTTGTCTCTAGGACAATGTTGTTTTCGTGTGCTTTCTATGTCACTTTACAAGTACAGTCAGCAGATACTGGTTATAGATGGCAGATTTTACATAGATACCTTGTCTCTATTCTTTCCTGAACTCACTAACGCTACAGAACAGAGACTTAAAATAGTATTAACTCAAAAGAAAAAAAATAGCAGATTCACAGTAAATATAATTTTGTAAGCTGGAAAGGAAATAAATGAGTAGCTACTGATTTAGCATACTGATGAAATAAGGCATTGAGAAAGAACTAGAGAAAATGAAGACAACACCTGTTTTATACCATACAGTATCTCATGTATGCAGAATTTGTTGGTATAAGGAAACTACAGAAGTAGAGGTGAAGGGGGGACAAAATGAGAGGAATGCCTTAGAGTCTGTTTAGGTAGTAATTAGAACTTTAATCTCCTCTACAAAACCATGCAGTCAAGAAAAGACTAGGTGTTTATAATATGCAGAAAGTAAAATGCAAAAAGTCTTAATTAGGTGATATATGCATAGGTGGGGGTGGGTTTACCACATGAAAAATATAGTAAAATTCCAAAAGAAAGTCCAGGATCCAACATCTGAATAAGGGAAGTTCCAGATACAAAAGAGAAAGTACAATGAGTAGGAAATCATAATTTATATATTTTAAAAACAATTTCAGAACTTCAAGTCTTGATTATAAGAATAGACCTAATTCATGCTCCCTCAAATGTATGAAAATAGACATATCACAAGACAACATTATGAATGTTCTGAACAATGGAAGAAAAAGAAGATTTTAAAAGTTTCTAGAATAGCGTGAAGGTAACTTGTTTGCATAAGAAGTATTCAGGTTTATAAACACTTGATATTTTCAAGATTGGTTCAATGCCTTTGAAATTTTAGGAAAAGTGACTTTCAAATTATTAGTCTATTCTCATACATATGTCTCATAGTTGGGGAGTTATAAAAAAGGCAATTTCAGACAATACAAGTTCAGTAAGATTTGAATCCTGTGTACATTTTTCTGAAGAAGCCAAGGTAGGTTGTTTTGTACAAAAATGAATAAGAAATCAAGAAATAGGGAGAAATGTGTGCCAGGCAACAGTCTCAGCCTAAGAGTGAGTTAAAGGGAATTTCCTAGGATAATGGTAAAGAAAGATCTCAAGATACCACAGTACATCACAGTTTTAGGACAAGATAACAAGTCCATAGTTGATAGAAAGCTCCTGAAAAGACTTTTTTGAAAACATAAATTTGATTAAATACCAGTGAATCAAAGTACTGAAAGGAGACTTATAATAAATGGTGAAGAATTTGGGAGGAATCAGGGAAAATCTATGGAATAATAAGATAAAGTATGAAAAATAATTCAGGAGAAAAATTAATTTTGAAATAAGAGCAATCATAATATTATGGATTAGTTGTGAAGAGCATTTAGATAGTCTTAATACAGGAACACAGAAATATTGATCTAAACTAATTTGTGATGACCATAACCATGTGTGTAAGAACGCGGAGTAGGGCCGAAATAGAAGGGGTGTGTTTGTGTCTGTTTGTGTGTATGTAGTCACAGAAGGGGGTGAAAAAGGGCCAAATTCTCATCTTTTATATGACCACAAGTTGAAAAACAAATAGGGTAATACAAATCTGAGTTGTATAGAAACTGCCAAAGCTGTAAAGTGAGGGAAAGACCAGAGGAGGAATTCAAGGAGATCGGTTCTGCAAGAATTGGAGACTGAATGAAGGTAGTGAGTGAGATGGAGGGATGTAGCATGAAAACAGCTTGTAGATTAGTTGCCTGGATACTGGTGAGAAGAATTTAGATGATGATGACCTTAGAAGGAGCCATACTGGGAATCATAAGAAAATGCTCAATTCAGTTCAAGACCTATGAGTTTGAGGCATTCCTAAGTCATAAAATAGAACTATCCAGGAGGCAGGGCAGAGGTCCAGTCTATACATACAGACCTGAGCTTCTTCAGCTCGGTCAATGTTGACTCTCAAGGGATGTTTAGCAATGTCGGACCCTTTAGGGTCAGACCAGATATTTTTATTTTCAGTTTTGAGGGGTGATGGGGGGAGGGATGGTAGTTCTGGTATCTAATGGGTAGATGCCAGAGATGATGTTCATTTTATAATATATAGACAGCGCACCACAACAGAGAACTCTCATGTCCAGTATGTCTGTAGTGCCATGGCTCAGAGTCTATGATATACATGAATACGGAGGAGGAGAAAGAGAAGGGGTTTTAACATTTGTCAGGCTCTTTGCATGTGTCAGATGTGGTCCTAATACTTTATGTGAAGTAACTCCTTTCATCTCCTAATCAATCCAACCAGATAGCTCATTTTTAGCCTCATTTTGCATGAGAATACAAGGTTCAGAGTAGGTCCCTAACTTTTCTAAAATCTCACAATTAGGAAGTGGAGAAGTATTCATTAAACTCAGTTTGACTTGAGGATGCACTCTCTTAGCAATTCGTTACAGCACTTTATTGATTTGAAATACAAAAGCATATATAGTATTAGAGCAGTGATCTAATATTTTATTAACACAATCCCAGAGTCTTCTAGAAAACTGCTAGAAAAGGCAACTGATTCTGTCCCTAGACACTTAGAGCTGCATTTAGGATCCAGGGGATACTGAGGTGAGAGACCGAGGAGGCTATGAGTCCTTTGCACCAGGGATTAGGAATTCCTCATATGAAATATGAGCTGAGTAGAACACTGAGTCCCAGAGAATCCTGCCCTATGATACAGGATGTAAACACAGACTCAGTAACTGTCCCATCAAGAGATTTATAGAACTTCTGAGGAGATCATATGGGAGAGAATATTTTTTCTGTGCTTCTGATCAATTTCCCCCTATAAAAAGGACATGAAGTTCATTCCCATTCAAACCAGCTTATTTGGGAAGCTCATGTAACAGTTTTGTTTTCCTCCTCACAAGTGAGGAGATACTGAGGAGCCAGTGTCTCAGGTAGAAATCATGGCTCAATCCCCAGAATGCCTCTTCTAGCATGTTGAAGACTAAGGACAGTGCTAATGGCTGGGTAGTGCCTCCTTCTTCATTAGAGACTTTTCCCCCTCAGGACATTGGGGGTGTAGGGTGTTCAAGGCCCAGCATCACTGAGGTCTCCAGGCAAAGGACTCATCCCTGATTTAATAATTTCCTTACAAACCCACAAATACATAACTCAAGGATTTGTGGGAGCACTTGATGTCAACCTGGGAGAAGCCTGAGTCAGAGGGAGGAAACGCTGAGGCTTTAGGAAGTCTCCCAGCACTCTGCTCTGCACAGGGACCCACAAGCTGAGTAGGCGAGAGAGAAGAGGGAAGGATGATCTGGACTCTCAGGCCTGGAGAATGTCAGTCTCCTGGTGTGCCTTGCTGAGTGTCTTCAGACAACTGTCATCTTGTAAACCAGCAGATCTAGATCTCCCTCGGCAGACAAAGCCAGAGCATAGATCACTGATGTTATCTTCACTCTTGCTCCTACAGCTCATGCCTGGGAGTGAATGGTTGTGGAAAATTACTCTTTTGTGACTGAGATTTTCCTTATGGGATTAAAAGACCGACCTAAGCTCCAGCTGCCTCTGTATTTTTCTCTTCTTGATGAACTATGTGGTCACTGTGGTGGGGAATTTAATTTTAATTAACCTTGTTTGCTTGAATTCCCACCTTCGCACCCCCATGTACTTTTTCCTCTTCAATCTGTCCTTCATTGATCTCTGCTATTCATTTGTCTTTACCACCAAAATGCTCATGAGCTTTAATTCAGAGAGGAACATCCTCTCCTTTGCAGGATGCATGGCTCAGCTATTTTTCTTCTGCTTCTTTGTCAGCTCTGAGTGCCATGTGTTGACAGCCATGGCCTATGATCACTACATGGCCATCTTTAAGCCCCTGCTGTATACCATCACCATGTTCCCTCCTGTGTATTCTCTGCTAATGTCTGCTTGACATTTGATGGGGTTTGCTGGTACAATGGCTCACACACGGTGCATGATCAGGCTGATGTTTTGTGATTCCAACACTATACCACTACATGTGTGACATCTTCCCCCTACTCCAGCTCTCCTACAGTGGCACCTATGCCAGTGAGCTCCTGGTTTCCATTATTGTGGGTACTGTTGTCATAGTATCTCGTCTCATTGTCTGTATGCCTTATGCTCTGATTCTTTTCAGTATCCTTCACATGCCATCTGCTAAGGGCTGGTCGAAAGCCTTAAATACCTGTAGCTCCCACTTAATAACTCTTGGCCTTTTCTGTGGATTTGGGCTGCTCACTCATGTCAAGCCATCCTCCGCTGGGTCTTTGGGTCAGGGGAAACATTTCTCAGTGTTTTGTACCAACGTGGTGCCTATGCTGAATCCCCTTATCTATAGACTCAGAAACAAAGATGTCAAACTTGCTCTGAAGAAAACCCTGGAAAGAATAACAAACTGAGTAGGACTATTGATTCTCTTAGTCCCTGGCTCCATTGCTTAATTTTTCTTGTCTTCTTGAGCCACCTTATCTAATTCTTCCTATTCTTCTTTTCCTCCTCTCCATCTTTCTTTTTAATGTATTATTGAAAGAATTTTTATTCTAATATCTTTTGTTCTTTCAATTTTCAATATAAACATGAGAATCTATTCTTTGACTTCATTGTCATCATCAGTCTCAATGTGACCACAACCTGTTATTTATTTTTATCAGCTGGAGACACTGCTCTAATTTCATCCCTGCCTAGAGATAACGATACCTACTAGTTTACTTGTTTTCTGTTTCCCATCCATGTTGAGATATGCAGTGGGATATTGTCTGACCAGTTCTTGTTTTCCTTGCTTTCTCTAAAACAATTACATTGGGCCCTTTCCTATGTAACTACTTGCAACTGCATTAGAACAGGAGGGGTGACAAAAATTGTGGCCATAGTAAAGTTGTAAATATTTCTAGAAATTTTTAGGGTTCTTTTCCTAATGGTTAGTATTCTGTATTTTTGGCCTCAATCTATAATGTAAGTGAATAACATATTGCACTAGGGCTCTTTCCTTTTTTCTTGGGCATGTGTAAGGACCATCAAAGATCCTCCTCCTGCCCACCTCCTCAAATTCCATCAGTGATTTCAGGCAGTTCCTGTTAATGCCTATTTTATTGCATTGATCAAATGGAACTGAGATTGTCTCTGATTGTCTGTGTATCTATGGATGAGGTGTGTTATTTTACCCATTACATTTTCCTTTTTCTCCACAAAAATTCTGGGGCTCATAGGAATTGTTATTAAAAATTACAGAATAACATACTTGGTTACAGACTAGAGGGTTACAGATAATGTCAGGGTTCTTTTTTGTTTGCCCAGTTGTGTAACAGTGTTCATCTTCCCAAAGGAAAAAGTTCTATTTACTCCTGTTTCTGTTTGCTAAAGCTACTGGAGTGCTTTACTGGGTTGGCTTTTACAAAAGGGATTTATTAGCCTACAAATTTACAGAATTACAAAATTAAAATGTCCAAATTAAGGCATCAACTGGATAATACCTTCTCTGAAGAAAGGTTGCCAGCATCTCAGAACCTCCGTCACCTAGGAAGCTACATGACTGGTGTCTGCTGTTCCTTCTGTCCTGGGTTTCATTGCTTTCAGCTTCTGGCTTCAATGGCTTCCTCTCAGCTTCTTTGGGTGCTTCCTTTTCTCTCAGCTTCTCTGGAGCTTCTCTGAACACTCTAGGATTTTTCTATCCTTTATCCTCTCATAAAGGACTCCAGTGAAACATTAAGACCCACCTTGAATGGGCTGGGTCACATCTCAATTGAAATAACCTAATCAAAACATCCCACCCACAATAGGTCTACGCCTGCAGGAATTGATTAAAAGAACATGGCTTTTTCTGCAGTACATAACAGCTTCAAACTAACACAACTGCTTTTAAAAAAAACAAACAAAAATATTATGGCAAACTTTTCTTATTATAGTGTTTTTTGCAATGTGTAAACTTGACTTCTCCCTTTTGTTTCTTTCAAGAAAAATTTTAACCTCTGGTCTGTCTTGTGTGCCATAAACCCTATTAAAAACAAGTCTCCTTCTCCTGTTCTGCTGATGAGGAAGAGTATATGGGACTTGTTCAAGGTCACAGGCTAATTTTGCAGGGCTCAGTTTTTGAATCTAATTTTCATCCCAGATAGGAATGGAAGGAAAAAAAGAGATTTATGAAAGAAGAGAAATTCTGGAGAGCTGTTTCAGAATGAGCCTGAGTGTAGGGATTGTCATGGGAATGAAGCCCTAACCTGGTGCGGTGTGGGTCAGGCATCAGCTGACTCAGTTCAGTGAAGTCAACAGGCTCCGAAGTGTAATGAGATTGAACATATATTTCTCTATTACATGGAAAACATAATTGCTCTTTTAATTATAATCACATTTCATGATATTTGTAACTAAAATTGCTTAAATTCAAACCTAGTGTTTTCAAAATTATAAGAAAATTGGGTGTGAAATATTTTCAGAGTGTTTTTATTCTATAACTACTTAACATTTGGAAGTTTCGCATCTATAAATGGTAAATTCCTTAAAGATATGGATATTATCTTATATGTCTTATCTTCTTGTTGTGGCTTCTCCATAAATGCAAATTAAATTGGAAATCTTTGTTTTATTTATATTCACTCCCTTTGTGTTAGTCAGGGTTCTTCAGGGAAACAGAACCAACAGGAGATATCTGTAAATAGCATGAGACTTTGGAAAGGTGTCTCATGCAATTGTGGGGATGCACGAGTCCGTGTATTCAGCAGACACATGAGAAGGGGGCTGTACCAATTGTGGACAAGGGCCCATGGGGCTGTGGAGGGCTGTGCATTTCAAGTGCCCAAGGAGCACAGTGCACAGCTTCAGGTGCTGCAGTTTGTGTTGGTAGGAAGCCAGGCAGGGAATACTAATGGTCACTGTTCCAAACAGAAACCCCCTGTTCCGAGTAAGGCAAAGGGCTGTGTAATGACAGCCTTCCACCAAACTGCGAGGGTACAACAGACCAAAGAATGACTCGGACAAGTCCAGCTTGGCGAGTAAGGTAGAGCATTTATTGGGGGCTTATGTGGAGTCCTTGTCCTTGGCTGCAGGAGGACAGATAGCAATTCCTTGCCTTGATGGTCCGCATTGACGAGAAGGGAAGTCAGGGTTTTATAGTGGACATAGACAAATAATAAAGAAGGCTTGGAGCCAAGAGGCTACATGCACAAGATTGCTAACAAAGTTAACTGTTTCTTAAATGTTTGTCTCTCTGGGCACAACTTCCCATGAAGTTAAACTTGGAGAAAGATACTGAAGACATAGAACTGGGAGAGGATGTGCACGAATGTGCATAATTACTGACAAAGTTGGAAGAGTTGGGGGATATTGGAAAATGCAGAAACATTATTATGTTACACCTCCATCTCTGTCTCCCCAGACCAGGCACTTCTGTCCAATTCTAACTGATGTGTCCCTATAGTCGGACCTAAAATGCTGCCCTATGACTGCTCTAACAATGCACAAGCTGTCTGCATTAGGGCTTCTTTGTGATTTTGAACTATTAGAAACTACAAAGGAAATTAGGTTCCAAATTGCTTCAATATTAAATTTGTCAATGAAAGAAAAGGACTTAAAATATTTAAATCATTTCAATGGCTGTAACATTTTGCATGGTTTTAAAAATGATTTTAAGCTCTGCATTCAATATTTATTATTGTTAGTGATTGTAAATAAATTGTGGTTACAATTATTAGGAACTCCTGATTAGGAATTGCAAGTAATTAATTCATAAAACCTGAAAGATTCCAGAAGCAAGCACAAATTTTCATTAAGAATTATGAAGATGTTTTATTTGGAAATATTATCTGAGAGAAAATCACAATTCTGTTTTCAGTTCATGATGGAGAATTTTGAGTTTTGAATACCACAGTAATATACCACAGTAATATACCTTGGGCAAATCAAATGTAACATATGTATTGAAAAGTGCCCAATCATACATGTACATTTTAATAAATAGAACAAAAATTAATGTAATCTCCACTCAGGTTATAAACTAATTTATTGTTGTAATACTTCATTGAGTATTTAGCTGTTTGTTATTGGTGGTGGTGGTGTTTTCAGTGGGTATTTAGGTCCTGATCACCTAGCCAAACAATAGCAGTTAGGTAAGTTATTACGTAGCTTATGCATCAAATTTGGCCCTAAATTAGGGTAAGTGAGCTAGGTGCACTCACTATATGTATAGTTTAATTTTGATGATTGTCTTCATAGATGGAGAAACATTTGAATAAATAGATTATTTAATGTTTAAAAAGTGAGCTCCTACATATTACAGTTTTGTTAGCTTTTCCAGGTTTGCTACCATTGAATACTTTAGCTTTTTCAAGTAGTTAAAGGGGGAAATATTAATTTGTATATATGTTATGAGAATAAGAATTGAAACAAAAAAACAAAACAAAGGACTGTACAACACAAACTGGGAACTAATGTAAACCTTGGAGTATATTTTATAGTACAATTACACCATATTCTTTTGTCAATTGTCACAAATATACCACACAAATGCAAGCTGTTAATAATGAGGGAGGGTGTATGTGAACTCTGTATTTTCTGCATGATTTTTCTGTAAATTTAAACTTCTCTAATTAAAAAACAAATATTTGATAGACTTATTTTAACATATCATGGAATTATTTAAATAAGTACCCAACATACTTTGGGAGAAAATAACCTAGATGTGATTAGATACCTATGTATACAGTGTTTACTGAACTTCCTCATGTCCTTTGAATGTACCTCTCTTTGATTTCTTTACCTGAACCCAGAATATAATGTTAAACAGTTTTGTATCTCAAGGACCCCACTTTTAATATTATCTTTCAGATTATAAAAGGTTTTTCACACTGGATTTTCAAAGAAAACTTTGGAGAAATAAGGAAAAACAAAGAAAATATAAACAACATAAATAAGTGTATGAAATTTAGGTTTTTCTCTCCTTTTTCTCTCCATCTCCTGATGGAGTCATACAGCTTTGAATGCAATAAGACAGATTCTTTTCTTCTCAGCTTCTCTCCATATGTTTCTCTGTCCCTCTGCTCTGAGCTGGTTCCATCTTATTTGCCTAGAATTAATCCATTAGTCTTCTCAGCTTGTGTATTTAGTGACATACTCAGTTATCCTCCTCTTCTAAACTGAAATTTTCCTGTTTCTAAAGTGACCCACCCATTGGCACTGTGGAGCTGGTGCATTGCGCTGGTGAAGTGGAGATCAGCGTGACATGTAACCTAGTGTGTAATAAAACCATGACAATTTGTGGGTTTGAGGCCCTCAAAATAACATAGGCTTGGCAAATAGGTATTCCTCATTGGTGGTGGTGCCTGGGGATGACTCCCAGACCCTAAGCCAAGCAGAGGGCCTGCCATCATTGAAGATCTGGAGACTGTCCCAGTGGGTGGAGTGGTGGGCCAGTTAGAGTGTATGAGTGACTGTAGGACCCCAGGGACTTGCCGCCTTGATTCAGCGGGTGGGCAGCACAGGTCCGGGGATGGGGATGAGCAGGCAAGAATGGAGCCTTTCTACTGAGTGGCTCCTGGCTGGGAGGGCAGGTTGTTGCTTTGAACAACTAGTGGATATCTGTGTTTTCTATTTTTTAGGGTCATGAGTACCTGTTAGGCATGATTTACTCTGGGGCTGTTGCCACCAGGCTAACAGATTTGGCTTGACTGTGGCAAAGTCTCCCCTTAAATAAAATTGTAAGGCATGGGGATCTGAGTGGCTTGTTTGGGAATCGTCTGTCCATTCCTGTCTGGCCCTGTAGTGTGTGTAGTGTGGCGTCTGTGTAGACCCTTTGGAGCAGGTCATGCGGCCTCTCTAGCCCTTCCTCAGTGGGGCACTAGCCACAGGCGGCTCTGAGGTGAGTAAGCTCCTGTAGGGACAGGCCATGCCGCAGGCCATAATCAGCCATTTTAACAAGGGGCAGGAACAGTTTATATCTGCTCTCTGTGCCTCTAGGGCCCCACCTGGCTGTGTTTTTGGATAATCCTGACAGGATCTTTAAGTAATGAAACATCTTACCCTCTCTGGAGATAGCTGTCAGCTGTGGCATCTTTTGGCCCGTGGGTAGTAGAGGCGCCTCCTAAGGATCACGTGGCACAGCCGGCGGCGCCCTTTTTATTTGGTCCTTGCGGCAGGTCTCTGCGCAGGCCTGGAATGATTGTCTGCCTCCGGGCGGACTTTATCGTGTATTCCCGTGGTATCCGCGTCCGCTCCTCCTCCTCTGAGCTGGCCGTGGCGGTGGCGGCTGCTTCTCTCCCTCACACCGCGTGTGACCCGCGGCGCCTGTGGTGTAGCCGGTGGCGACCCGGGGCCCTCAGGTCATCCTTCCACCGCCCCCAGGACTCAGCGCCGCCACCTGAAGGTGAGCCCGTGGGACTCGGGCGTGTTGTTCGGGCCCAGCTAGAAGCACCCGGTGAGCACCATGGGGTTAGGGCGCCCCTTCAGGAGCCCCGCAGGTTTATGGGGGTGCGCGGAGGGTCAGGGTCGGCGACAGGGCGCCCTTTGTTGATTGTGTGGACTTCGCTGCAGCGTTACACTGGGGTCTATTGGGGGAGGGGTTCTTTTAACTACCTATTGGCGGACCGCACTAGGTAAGCTTTTTAATGATCATTTTTACCTTGGTTTATTGGTTAAGGGCCTCATGGTGCCCCGACCCTTGTGGGGAGGAGCTCCTCTAGCCCAGCAGCGGCTGGAAACTCATCGACATAAGTTGGATCCCGAAGCCAGGGGTGTCTGTACTGTCCTCCTGGCAGTCTGTCTGTCCTACTGGGGCGATGGAGCAGTCTTAAGAATAATTTTGGCATTGCGTGGTGGCAACTTTCACAGCAGGGACACATACATAATGCACACAGAGGGAGGCAAAGTAGCAGAAAGTAAAACGACACCCTCCAGACCCACTGAGGGCGCTCACAGGGCTTTCCCATCCTGCGGGTTGAGTAGGGTCGGTCCCCAGTCACTGTCCCCAGATTGTCTCCTAGGCGTGGGGGCCGTTTCTCACCTCACATGCTGATCCCATGCTTAGCGCCTCTTGTCGTATTCGGGGATTTGAGTCAGAGAGTCCCCAGGGACATTTACCTCTTGGCTCAATCTACATCAAAGATAAGACTCAGACACTGTCTGATATTTTAACAACTTTATTTAAACTGCGCCCTTGCAAAAATAACAGAAAGAACTTAGTGTCTGGGCACTTTAGAGTCCGGGAGTCATGCAAACGACTGACTGAAAGGTTCTGTGTCCAGAGAGGACTTTAAAAATTGGGGGTGCCTTTCCCTTCTCTCACACCTGTATTTAGCCTGGGTCAATTATCTGGTGTTTGTTTTAGGAAAAAAACAAAACTGTAAACTCTTCTTCTAAAAATAAGCCTTTTTCCTGGGTTATCACTGATGTTCTTGCAAGCATTGAGGCCTACCATTTTGGTAGGCCAAGCCTTCAATCTTTGGACTTGCCCTTATGAAGCTCCTTACTACAAAGGAGAGGCTAAGCCTACTTATAATTATGACTAGGAGTCTCCCCCAGAGAACCTCTTGTTGCTCAGATGTGACCTTTCTCTTTAAGCCCACTCAGCAGGAAACCCACTGCCCTCCCCACAATGTGGGACATAATTCCCAGGGGTGTAAATCTCCATGGCAATGCCAGACATGACTCCCGGGGTTGAGCCTCAACCGGCAACATGGGTTTTAGAAAAATTTTCTGACCAAAAGGGGGAAGCAAAGTGAAAGAAAATAAAGTTTCAGTGGCTGTGAGACTTGAAATGGAGTAGAGAGGTTACTCTGGAGAGCATTCTTATGCACTATATAGATATCCCTTTTCAGTCTTTAATGTATTGGAATAGCTAGAAGGAAATACCTGAAACTGTTGAACTGTAACCCAGTAACCTTGATTCTTGAAGGTAACTGTATAACTGTGTAGCTTAAATGGTGTGACTTTGTAATTGTGAAAACCTAGTGGCTCACACTCCCTTTACCAATGTATGGACAGATGAGTAGAAAAATGGGGACAAAAATTAGATGAAAAATAGGGTGTGATGTGGGGATGGAATGTTTGGGTGTTCTTTTATACTTTTATATTTATTATTTTTATAATTTTTGGAGTAAGAAAATGTTTAGAAATTGATTATGGTGATAAATGCACAACTATATGATGGTACTGTGAAGAACTGATTGTATACAATGGATGATTGTGTAGTATGTGACTCTGTCTCAATAAAAGTAAATAAAAAATATCTCCGAAAAACAATCTTAAAAATTACATCTATGTTAAAGTAGACCTAACTAATAGAATCTCCTGGCTAAGGTTACAGCTCACTGTTAGGTGACATATGGTGTCAGCCTTGGGAGACACTTTATTGGGCCTTTTAGCGTCTATTAATTTTATAGCCATAATGATTCCTTCATTATACCCCTGCTATTAAATAAAGCCTACAGATTGATGTTTGGCCATCACTGCTGATGAAAGAAACACAAGCTCACGGTAATAATTGGTGGATCTTATGTGTATAACAAGCTTAGGTTGGAAGAAATGATTGTCTGCAGTTCATCTGACTGTGTCTCTTCTGCATTCCCATTATGTGTTTTCCTCAGATGCACTGGCTTTCTCCAAGTTGTAGAAATGAATTTAATAAATGTCAGAATTTCTTTTATGGATTTGTTGGAGTCCTATGCTACATAAAACTACCTCTCCAACTAACTTGGTATTATGCCTCTAATGGTGGTGTTGAAGGGTGTGGGTGTCCCCTCTGATGTCAATTTTAAAGTTTGGAGATGGGTTCCCAGAAAGAAACACAGTAGTTTTCCATAATATTTTTCAGTGGACAGTACAAAATATGGGATTTAAAATTTTTTACTCTGAGTATTTATGGTAAAATTTACAAATCTTTTAAGTATGCACTTTGATGGCTTTTTAAGTATGTACACATCCAGTTTGCACCACGAACACAATATAGGCTATTTGCATCATAGCAGAAAGTTTCCTCTTGCCTTTGTGTAGTTAATCCATATAACCTACATTCAGACAACATTGCTATACCTTCTATCACTATGATTCATTTTTGTCTGTTTTAGAACTTCATAAAAATGGAATCATAGAATATATGCTCTTTTGTGTTTGACTTTTTTCACGCATCATGATATTATTAGATTCCATTTTATTGTGTGTCTCAGTAGTTTACCTTTATTATTGCTGAGTAATATTCTTTTGTATGAATATACCACAATTTATTTAACCATTATCTAGTTGATGGGCATTGGGTTTAAGTTCAGATTTTGGACTTAATTAAATATGCTGCTGTTAGTGTATATGTGCAAGTAATTTTGGAATTCTATGTATTAATTTTCTTTGGAAATGTCTAGGAGTTGAATTGCTAAATCACATGGAAAGTATTTTTTAACTATATAAAAACTTCCATACCATTTCTTTTGTTATTTCATATTCTACATTCCCACAATAGTATAGGTAAGTTAAAGTTGTTTCACATCTTCACAAATATTGTATTCTCACATTTTCTAGTGTTAGCTAATTCTCATAGATGTGAAATGTGAAGTAGAAATTCATTGTATGTGTGTTTAAATTTTCTTTTATAAAGTTTAATTTAAATAGAGTAAAATTAACAATTTTTAGTGCAGAGTCCTGTAAGTTTTGTCAAGCACATGTATGAGAGAAATGTCACCTAAAACAAGATGGTCCTCCATGTCTTTCTATAGTTACACACTTTTCCCACCCCCAGACAGTGGGAGCCAACTGATCTGATTGTTGTCCACATATAGTTTTGCCTTTTTTAGAATGTCATTTACATTGAAGCATGAAGTATGTAGTTGTTTGGTTTGACTTTTTCCCTTAGCATAATGAACCTGAAATTCATCCATGTCGTTACATGCATCTGTGATTCATCCCCTGTTGTCTGTGTAGGATTCATGAAGAGGATGTACTACAATTTATTTATCCATTAATCAGCTGAAGAGTGATAAATCAACTATAGATATGATTTTACATTTTTTATGTGAAAATATGCTTTTACTCATATAAATACCTTGGAGTAGAACAACTATATAAGAACCTGCCAAATTATTTCTGAACTAGCTGTACCATTTTGCATTTCCACGGGTAATGCAGGAGAATTCAGTTTGTTCCACATCCTTACCACCACTAAGTAGAGTCAATTTTGTTTTAGTTGAGTTTTAAATTTTAGTCCCTCTAATAGTTTTGTGATGGCATCCCAGTGTGGTTTTTATTTGTATTTCTCTAATGAAAAAGTTGAGCATCTTTTCACATAGTTATTTGAGAGTCTATATCTTTTTGTTAAATGATTGTTTCACATATGTTGGTCATTTATTTTTTGAGTTGTTTGCTTATTGTTAAGTTGTAAGTGTTCTTCCTATCTTTTGGATACAAACTATTTATTAGATGTATGATTTCAAATATTTTTCTGATCTGTGGCTTTTATTTTCCTCTTCTTTACCAGTGTCTGTATTAGAGAAATAGGCTTATATTTTGATAATATCTAGATTAACATTTTTTTTTGGTTCATTTTATAGATTGTGCTTTTGGTAACTCACATTTAGAATCTTTTCCAAACCCTATGTCACAAAGATTTTCCCTTTTGTTCTCTTCTAAATATCTTATAAGTTTTACATTTATTCCTTTTTTCTTTATGTATTATTAGAGACATTGCAGGTTTATAGAAAAATCATGCAGTAATTATAGAGATCCCATATGCCCCTCCCACAGATGTCCCTATTATTAAAACTTTGCATTCTTGTGTTACCTTTGTTATAATTTATGCAACAACATCATTCAACTATTAACTACACCTCATAGTTTACATTAGGGCTCACTGTTTCTGTTGTAAAGTCTATGAGTTTTTTTAAATTTGTTTTCTGGTAACATGTATAAAATTTCTCTTTTAACCACTTTCGAATAAACAATTCAGTGGTATCAATTACATTCACAATGTTGTGCTACCATCACTACCATCCATTATTGAAACTTTACCATCACCGCAAATAGAAACTCTGTACCAATTAAGCAAGAATTCCCCATTCCTTACCTCAACCCTGATCTCTGGTAACCTGTATTGTAGTTTCTGACTCTGTGAATTTGCTTATTCTAATTATTTCATATAAACGAGATCACAGAATACCTTCATTTTGTATCTGGCTTATTTCACTCAACATGATGTTTTGAAGGTTCATCCATGTTGCATGAATCCATTTTGACTCCTTTTTATCCCTGAATTATATTCCATTGCATGTATATATACCACATTTTGTCTGTGTGTGTTTATCATTTCATCTGTTGATTGACATTTGGGCTTCTTCCAGCTTTTGGCTATTGCTATGAACACTGATGTAGAAATATCTGTTTGAGTCACTGCTTTTAATTATTTGGGGTGTATAGCTAGTAGTGGTACTGCTGAGTCATTTGGTAATTCTGTAGTTAACTTCCTGAGGAACCGCCAAAGTGTTGTCCCACTGGCTGCAACATTTTACATTCCCAGCAACAATTAGCAAGTGTTCCCATCTCCAGCTGCATTCTTTCCAACACTTGCTTGTTTTCCCCCACTTAAAAAACAGTGTCCATTCTAGTGGGTAAGGAATGGTATATCATTGTGGTTTTCCCTAATGGTTAATGATGTTGAACATCTTTTTATGTGCTTACTGCCATCTGTATATCTTCTTTGGAGAAATGTCTATTCAAGTCTTTTGCCCATTTTATGCCTGGGTTGTTTGTCTTTTTGTTGATGAGTCATAGGATTTCTTTATATATTCAGGATATTAAATCTTTATAGGGTATGCGGTTTCCAAATTTTTCTCCCATTCTGTAGGTTTTCTTTTTACTTTCATGAAGAAGTATTTTAATGTGCAAAAGTTTTAAATTTTTAGAAGTTTCCATTAACCTATTTTTTGTTGTTCCTCATGCTATTGGTATAAAGTCTAAGATATTTCCTAGTACAAGGTCCTGAAGATGCTTCCTATATTTTCTCCTAGGAGTTTATAGTTTTGGTTCTTATCTTTGAAACTTAGACTATTTGAATCAATTATTGTATATTGTGTAGGAAGAGGGCCACCTTCCTTCTTTTGCACAGGAATATTTGGTTTTCCTAACAGAGTTTGTTTGAAGAAGCTATTCATTCCCTCATTAACTGGACTTGGTACCTTTGTCAAAAGTCAGTTGACAATAGAGGGTTTATTTACCAACTCTGAATAAAATTCCATTAGTGTATGTGTCATTTTTGTTTATGGTGTTAGCTAAGGATGGATGTGGTTGTTTTTGTTGTTTTCTTTTCCTTCTTGTCCCTCTTCAACTCCCCCTCCTCCGCTTCTGCCTCTTACTCTTTCTTCTTGTTCTTACAGCTGTTTACTCATTCCAGCCTCACTGTTTTAGATGCATGTAATCTCTCTACTGAATTGTCTTTGTACTTTTGTCCAAATTAATTGACTGTATTTGTGGGTCCATTAGTGGACTCTGTATTCTGTCCTATCATTCTATCTATCTTTGGACAATACCATGCTATACTGATTACTGTAGTGTTCCAGTAAGTCTTGCAACCAGGTGGTATGAGTACCCTAACTTTGTTCTTTTGGAGAATTGTTCCTTTGGCTTTTCATGTAAATTTGAGAATCAGCTTTCTACAAAATATTCTCTGAGTATTTTAATATAATTGTGTGGGAGGTATGTATCAATTTAGAGACGATGGACCTCTTAACAAAAGAGAATATTCCAATCCATATGCATAATTTATCTTCCTATTTATATGTGTTCTTTCATTTTGTGCACTAGTGTTTTGTGATCAGGGCTTGCATGTAATTTATTGAATTTATACCTAAGTTTTCATATTTGTAGTGCTGTTGTAATGGTACTGCTTTTAAAATGTTTAATTTTCAATTTTTCTTTACTACTATATAGAAATATCATTGACATTAAATTCTGTACCTTTGGTATACTCATTTATTTTTTAAGTTTTTGATTAGATTTTTTGATATTTTCTGAAAGATAATCATTTCATTTGTTAGTATGTATAATGTTATTTGTTTTTTAATAATCTGTATGCCATATATTTCTTTTTCTTGCTTTATTGCATAATGTAAGACTACTGGCAAAATGCTAAATATGAGTAGTTGGAGTAGAAATCCTTACATTGTTTTTGAACAAGGGTTTAAGGATTCAGTATTTCAACTGTGTGTCAAATTATTTGTATATGTTTTGTAGATGCTTTTTATTAGGTGTATAATACTGATTTATATTCAGAAATTAAGCGAGTTTTTCATCCTGAGACACTTCATACTTATTGTGATATACTGCTTTTTAGTGTTACTAGCAGATTCAATTTGCTAAAAGTTTGGCTTTTTGAATTTACATTAATGAAGGGTTGGTCTCAGTTTTTCTTTCTTGTAAATGCATTGTCTGCTTTTAGTGTGAGGATAATCCATGTCTCTTAGAAATAATAAGGATGTTTTCTCTCCTCTTTAATTTATTTTGATTCTAATTCTATAGAATTGGTGTTATTTCTTCTGTAATTGGTTGGTAGAATTGAGCAATATTCTCTTGCCCTTGAGTTTTCTTTCTGAGAAGGTTATTAATGGAAAATTAATTTTCATTAATACATATATTGTCATTCTGATTACCTGTTTCTTAAGTTTGCTTTGGCTGTTTGTGTCTTTTAAATGTTCATCCATGTCATTGGTTGATAGAATTATTAGCATACATCTTTCATAATATTCCCTTATTTTCCTTTTAATTTCGTAGTATCTGTAGCTGTGTCCTCTCATATTTCTGATAGTGATATTTTGTCTCTTTTGTCTTTTATGTCTGATCAGTCTGATTAGAGGATAATCACTTCTTTTGATCTTAAAAAACATAGCTTTTAGATTAATTGACTTTATATAACATTTATTTGTTTCCTATTCTGTTATCTTCCCCTGTCTTTGATATTATTTCATTTTTTCTGTTTAATTTGGGTTTAACCTGCATTTCCTGTTACAGTTTCATAAAATGAGAGCTTAAATATTTGATTTGAGACCTCTCTTCTTTTCCAAGATAGGTAATTAAGTGCCATAAATATCCCTGTAAACACTGAAATATTTATATTACACATTTTTATCATATGTTGTGTTTACAGGTTCACTGATTTCAAAATACTTTCTTATTTTCTCTTTTTATTTAATCCTTTTATAAAGAGGTTGCTTTTATTAGTTTTAGATGAGTCCATTGAGATGTAATTCACATACCATAGAGTTTGCACATTTAAAGTTTATAACCCAATGATTTTTAATGTATTCACAGAGGTGTACAACTGTCCTCACAACCAAAAAGATGGGCAGAAGCAATACAATAGACAGATTTCCCTACAGAGATGAATATGGTGTGGATATGGAGTTTCTTTTAGCTCTCCAATGAGGCATATACAATTCCCTAGTGGTAGTGAAGACTTGGAGAAATATTGAGTCCATAACTGAAGACAATATGGTTTTGTGTGTAAATACAATCCCCCTATTTCCCTATTACACAAAGAATCTATTCCCTAGGGAAGAGACTAAGGAAAATTTCCACTTTGTAAATTTATGACAAAGTGCATTATATAATTAAATGAATTTAATTGAATCTTCTGGGTTTATCAAGTTGGAAATGTGATAATAATAAATCACTTCTTTTCTCTGCTGCTTGAGAGAACTCAGAGTTTAAATCAGAATGAATTCCAAGGTGTATCAGAAAATGTCTGGTCTGTATCCCATTAGAATCAAAGGATGCAATCTCAGTGCTTCAAATTGTCCTTCCAGGGCTATGGGGGAGAGTAACAGCAATTGAGAAGTATGTAAGTTTTCTTGTCTAAAGGAGGTGAGTTTCTGAGATATATTCCTGTGTGTGCTCCTTATTTTGATGTGAAGATCCAGGGATTAAGACATGCCACTTTCCTTCTCACTTTGTGTAGTCTTGTCACTCTAGTGAATCAGGTGGAAGAATCTGTTTGTGGGGTCAACAGAGAATGTTCAGAGACTTTGGGTTCCTGTATCTCAGTGTGTTAAGTTCCCAGTCCATGGAGGGAACTTTAACTCTTGTACATTTATGTCTTTATCTCTCTGACTTGGGGCAGGTACTGAACCTCTCTTAGAGTCTCCTTCCTTAGCGTGGATCCCACAATATAATTTATGGTTACCACCTCAGGAAGTTCAAATCTGCATTAGAGGCCACCTATAGGTAGATTACACCTCTGCTTCCAGTTTTCATGGTGAGGGGAGGGCCCAGGTGACAGAGAGATCACAAAATGAGAAAGATGATTCTGTCCTGGTCCATCTACTGCAAACCCCATTGGTTTTGCCATCAGTAATGTTTTTGTATGGCAGCACTGTCTTTTGCTCTATAGACTAAGTTGGAGGTGCTCTTAACTCTATTCACCTTAGGACTCTAATAAGGAGACCTCAGTACCACTCAGTATAATAGTAGTGGTAAAGGTAGATTTTGTAGTTTGGGTTAAGCTAGGCTTGGACAGTCCCAGTCTGTAAATCACCCTTGTTGGAAGAGGTATTATGAGGATATCTGGGTTGCCATCTAATATTAACCCTTTTTTCTTATCCCACAGATCTACCTAGAGAAGAATGGGTTCTGTAAATGGCTCTTTAGTGACTGAGTTCATTCTGGTGGGATTAACAGACCACCCAAATTTTCAACTCCCTCTGTTTTTCCTGTTTCTAGCAATGTATATGGTCACTGTGCTGGGAAACGTGGCCTTGATAGTTCTAATTGTGCTGAATTCCCACCTTCACACCCCCATGTACTTTTTCCTCTTTAACTTGTCTTTCATAGACCTCTGTTATTCTTCTGTTCTGACACCCAAAATGCTGATGAACTTCTTATCAGAGAAGAATATTATTTCCTACCAAGGATGCATGACCCAGCTCTACTTCTTTTGCTTTTTTGCCATCTCTGAGTGCTATGTGCTGACATCCATGGCCTATGATCGCTATGTGGCCATCTATAATCCACTCTTGTATAACATTGCCATGTCCCCTAAAGTGTGCTCCAAACTTATGTTTGGTTCATACTTCATGGCATTTTCTGGTGCTGTGGCCCACACTGGATGCATGCTGAGACTGACCTTCTGTGATGCTAACACCATCAACCATTATTTCTGTGACATCCTCCCTATGCTCCAGCTTTCCTGCACAAGCACCTATGTCAATGAGCTGGTGGTCTTCATTGTTGGTGGCAGTGACATCTTTTTGCCCAGTCTCAGCATCTTTATCTCTTATGGTTTCATTCTTTACAGCATCCTGCATATAAATTCCACTGAGGGCAGGTTCAAAGCCTTCAGGACCTGCAGTTCCCACATAATCGCTGTTTCTCTGTTCTTTGGATCTGGTTCATTTATGTATCTCCAACCATCTTCTGCTCAGTCTGTGGATGAGGGAAAAATCTTTTCAGTCTTTTACACCAGTGTGGTTCCCATGATGAACCCCTTAGTCTATAGCATGAGGAATAAAAATGTTGAACTTGCCCTGAGAGTAACCTTGCGTAGAAGAAAGTTTTGATCAACAAATGTGATCTCCTTGAAGGTAGTTTAATGATGAGGGGGTTCAGTGCATTTATTTACAAAATATTTGGTAACATCCTTCTCATATTTCTTTCTTATTATGTTGAAGGCAAGTTGAGTCATCTCTTAATTTTTTTCCACTGTTATTAGAGTAGGTATACTTTTCCTTACCCTTTGCACAATTTCCTCTCCTCACATTTTCTTCTCTGAGAATAATATTAAAGAAGGAATTTATTTCATCTGCTTTTTCTTGGAAGGTTGAAGTTTCTTTTTTCTTCTGGAAAAATATGAACAGATCTGCAATGACTGAAGAAAGTTACTATAGGGTTACATTGTGCTATTGGAGGCCAGTGAGCCATTGTCTACCAGTTTTATTGCTCCAGTGACAGCATGAATCAAACAGAGTGTCCCCACTACTATCTTCTCATCTTCAACTTGCAAGAATATGTCTTCTTCAAATGCCAGGGTTTGGTGAAAAGATTGAAAGTTCCATAAAAATAATAAAGAATAATCCCCTTGAGAAATGTATACCCCATGCACTAAGATTTTTTACAAAGGGTTTTTTAAAATTTATATCCTTACTAACAAACACATATAAAATATATATAATATATGATATACATAATAGATGTACAATATATATTTATTGCTTGTATATGAAATGAAACCCAGAGAGATTAATGATGTATTTAAAGTTGCACAACTTCTCATTGATAAAGCTTAGAGAAATCTCTAAGGTCCTGAATACTTTTTTTTCCATATAATTTGCTTCTGTTTTACTCTTCATTGTTAATTCAGTTTACCTGAAATATGGTAAAAAAAAATATATCTTTTTGAAAGTTTTCAGTGTTTTCTTCAAGGTGGATACAGGAATTTCTGTGAGAGGATTTGCTATTTTTGTTTAGGAAAATAGTTGAATGGTTTCCTCTGTGGGAGAGAGGGGGTTTGTAAGGTTAGTATAGTTTAGAGATGATTAGTTTAAATAGGAATCTGATTTTTTTCTGCAAGATAAAATAAAATGAATTTGCAATGTTGGCTGATGCTTGTATTTCAGTGAATATAGGACATGAGAGAGAAAGGAGACCAACAGCATGTCCTAGGCCAGGGTCTAAAGAGACAGATTTCCTTTAATTACAGGTCCCTGCATGGGAATGATCACCAAGGGTTTAGAAGCAAATTTCAACCTGAATTTGTATCCTGTGCCATGTGTGCTTTCATTATCCTCTGCTGTACATAAGGCTTTGATCAAACTTACTCTTCACAATGGCTGTGTCATTTATAGTGGGAATGAAAGAGGAAAAGCTCCAGTTACATTTCTGGGTAATTGGGAAGTAAGTGGACAGCACCTTTAGGACATAAAATAGTGAGTGGTCAATGAAACTCAAATAAGAAGTTAGACTATAAAATGATGGGAAACTGAATCCCCCTACTGTTCCTTCCGCTCCCTACGGAAGCCCCTAGAAATATTATGGATATTATAGGATTTCTCTGGGTAGATGATGTTTTTGGTTATTTGATCCTAAAGAAAGGTTAAATCCTTTAGGCTGAAGGACCCGGAAGCAACCGGATCACACTTTTGTTGGATTTTATGTGTTACCCCATGTGGATTTTAAGTTATAAAACCCCAAATGCATCTGGAAGAGCAATTATAATTTGAAAGACCATTTTTTGATTAAAATTGTGGGATTATCCTTCTTAGAATAGGACATTGGATTATTTTTCTTTTGAAAAGACAAGCAAAAGATGACTATTCTAAATATCCGTATTCTGATCTGTTTGAGGTTGAATCCTGTCCCCTGAGAGACATGTTCCAGGATTAATCCACATTTCTGGGGGTGTGAACCCATTTGTCAATACAACCTTTTTTGGTGGTATTATTAGTTAAGGTGTGGACTACTTTGTGAGTAGCATTTTAAAATATATGTATAGACTTATGGATAATTAATTAAATTTATAATCTGTTATGATTGTTATTTCTTTTATTGCTCCAATTTTTCACATTTGACCAGTTGGAATTCCTTCAGGCTTGTTCATATGACCTTTTGGCATAGCTTATAATTGCCTGAGTACTTCCTTATTTTCTGTCAGCACAAGCTATTTTAGTTTCATCCTTGCTCTGAATTCAGCCATTTCTTCAAGCAACCCAGGTTCTTTTTTATTGGAAAATGCTATTAGAAGCCATAATATGAAAAGTAGATGTGCTTATTGCTACCAAGTAGTATTTCTTCTAGGATTTCAGCAAACGGAGCAAGGAAATGCATGAATATATATCTATTTATGTGGATATATATTAAAGTTTTTGAGTTTATGTTGATATCTTTGATTCTAATCCAAAGCCACTAGCTTTATTGTAACCACCCCTCCTCTTTGTATTTGTCAGAAATATGACTTTTTATTACTAGCCAAATGTTTATAATTTAACTATTTACTTGCTAAGTATATTGAAAATTTTAATATTTATTTTCTTAATTCTTGTAAAGTACTTTCAGACTTGCTAACTCATACGTCTGTGAAAAATAAATTTAATATCTAGAGTATAATAGGTGCATCTACTTCTTTTTGTCTTTTGCCTCAGAATATATGTCAATATTAAACTTTCCCCGTTACATAGCTTAATTCTTTCTCCCCCGTTGTTTTCAGTGTGATTATGCTATTTATTTCTAATAAAGTTAAGTTTATTGTTACTGTTAGTTTTTAGTTTGGGATTTTCCAAGATCCTGGTTGATTTTAATTATTCATATATTGATTGAGCACATAAAACTTACAAGGGCTGTAGATGTCAGAACTGTAAAGAAAATAATATTCAGGTATATACCCAGTCTGAATTCCAATTTTTTCACCTTATTTTCATCTGTTCTGTATAGTAACCAATCATAGAAATTGCTGGTTTATGATTTTTGTGATGCTTTTTGAAAAAATTAAAAAAAAATTCAGATATTTTATTTTGCTTTTTTACATACGAAGGGTAGCATGTTATTGATACAATTTTTATTAAGATATATTCACATATCATAAAATTTAATACTTAAATTGTAATAAGTTCTTATTTTAGGTTATAAGAGGTTTGGCAATGGATGGTCGTGATTGTAGCCCAGCACTGTAAATGTAATTAACGACTTTGAAATATATTTTTGAATGTGGTTAAAAGACCACATTTGTATATATGTAACAAAAACCATAGGCCCTGTACAACAGAAATAATGAATCTTAATGTCAACTATGGACTATATTTAATGGTATAATTATAATAATAACCTTTCATCACTCCTAACATATGTACCATACTAATGCATGGTGTAAATATTAGTGGGTTATATGGGAACTCTGTATTTTCTGCATGATGTTTCTGTGAACCTGCAACTTCTATAATAAAAAGTAAAACAAAAAAATAATAGTTTTGAGCTTGTCAAAAGCCTTTCAACATCTGTGAATCTATTATCTATGAACATAATCATGTTTTCTCTTTGATCTATTAATATGATATATGATATTAATTGATTTCTTTACATTGGCTCCATTTTATATTAGTGGAATAATCCCACATAATCATGTTCTACTAGACTTGGAGTTTCAAAATATTTGATTCAGGCTATTTCTGCCTGTTTAGTAGTTGTTTGTATAGAGGGACTGATACCTGGAGATTCTTACTCCACTAATTTCCCACATCTCACTTGTTTTGGATGTTTTGTGAAAGTTCTTTGGGTAATGAGGCACAAGCACAGATAGCCAGCCAGCTGAGAATGCAGGAAATGACATCTTTGTTAGATCAAAGGCCCTGGAGGGGGAGAGGGATGAATGGGGGTGGTAGAGGGGCCCTGGGATTACCTAACCTGCTTCTGTAAAGGTCCCTGGAGGAGGAGAGGAGAGGAGTACCTGTGGGTCCAGGGCTCTTGCCTTTATTATGATCTACATGGATATTGGGGATTAGCAATTTCAAACTATGTGGCATGAAAAGCAAAAGCGTCAAGAGTTTATTGGTGAAACTGAAGGCAGCTTCTGATTATTTGAACCACATGGAGATAGAGGACTTATTAGTAAATTGTGCTGTATGAAAGGCAAAAGCAGCAATGGGCCATTTGGAGAAGCCAAGGGTGGCTCTTATGATCCAAACCACATGGGGATAGAGCCTTTTAGTTGCATTTATGCCCAAAGAAGAGCTAGCTGAGCTGGTCACTCAAAAGGGGAACTTATCACTAGGCAAAATGACAAGGCAGCAAATATACTTTCTTTCATGCCATTATATCTCTCTTCACTACATAGTATCTCATTTTCAGTAAAAAAGGAGGAACAGAAAGATTTTGCAATCAAGTGGAATAGATAATAGTAGCCATTTATCATTTTATATCAGTTTATGTTAACTGCTGGCCCTCATCGTGAGATGGCTTGAAGACATCGAAACCACCTGGGCATCCCACAAAATAATACAGTGATCTATTGCACTGATGTTATCTTGCTGATTAGGTAGGACAAGTGGAAGTGGCTAGTATGTTGGAAGCATAATAAAACATTTGCATCCCAGAGAATGGAAAGCAAATCCTAGAATGATAAAGGAATCTGCAACTTCAGGTAAAATTTTAAGTGTTCTGTGGTCACAGGGATGCTGGGCATCCCTTCCAAAATAAGGCAGATTGCTTCATCTTACATCACATGTGAAGCCCAGCACTTGACATGACTGTTGGGTTACGGAGGCAGCCTATTTCCGTCTCAGGAATACCACTCTTGCTATACGCTAGGATACATGGAATTAGCCCACTCTGAGTTAGACCCAGGTAGGAATGGGCCCTGCTTCAGGCAGCTTTGCAGCCCTGAATATTGGTCATACAGTCCAGCAGACATTATCCTGTCAGAGTTCTCAGTGATGGAAAAGAGGCAGTGTGGAGTTCATGGCGAGCCAATGAGACAGTCTCCCCGACAGTCCCCTGGGGTTCTGAGTCAAGGCCATGAAGAGTTAATGTGCCTTTTACTAAACAGCTTGTGTAATGTTTATGAGCCCTGGTAGATTTAGAATATTTGACTATGAGACATAAATTGAGTAAACATCTAGAACTGCTCATTAGGATCTTTAATGCCAAATTTTCCAAAAAAGACTTTTTTTTCCTTGTGGTTCCTGAGCTGGTATGATTAAATCTAGGGATTCAGGTGGTCCTCTTTTCACTTGGTAGGTGAGACTGAGAATAAAGAAAGCCCAGTAGAACCAAGCAAAGATGATAGTAGGAGTGGAGGTACAAGCCCCTTTAGGAGTTGAACCTGCCCAGCCACACGTGATGCTATGTACATTCTCAGCTTACCACTTTCATAATACTTTTTGATGTAGCTGTTTTGACTACGTGGGATTTCTTTCACTTAAATTGAAAGCTTATGAAAGAAACTTGTACAAAATTGTATGACAGAATATTCAAGATGATTCTGCACAGTGTTGTCATTAAATAAATCACTTTTGAGTTGAGAGACAAAGTTTGAATATTTTTCTTCCACTAGTAGTTTTGACCTTGGAACAGTCAATTATTCCCTCCAGCTTTGGGTTTCATATAGGTGAGACAGGCATGCCTGGTTCAGAGGGTGGCTGTGAAGTTGAGAGTTTACTGTAGATTGGTAAATAATAGCTTATAGAGATGGCAGTCTCGGTTTCCTTGATTATCTGTATATTTAGACTGAGAAACCCTAGGGTCAGAGCCTATATCTCATTCTGTTTTCCTTCACCATGCCTCATTATCCTATATGCTGTAAAATGGTCATTGGAATAAATGAATCAGTAAAAACTATAAAATAAACAGAGAGGCTGTTTGTAGTATTTTAGGCATGATGTACAACCTATTCTGAGTAGAATGGAACCACTCAATCCTGGGGGCTTTGAGCTCTGGCTCTGGGAGCAGATAGTCTTATTGTGCCTCAGGAGTTTCCCTGGAGTTGCCGCCAGAGGACTCTTGTTAATGCTGAGAATAAAGGTTTGCCTCTTATTTCTATTCCCTCCTGAAACTCACTAAAGCAAATTAAAAGGATTCAAAATTTCATTAACTCACAAACAGAAAGAAAATAGTAGATTCACACACACAAAAAAACAAAACCAGAACATTTTGGAGGCTGGGAAGGAAATCAATGAGCAGCATCAAAATCATAGTCATGGCACCTCCAGGAAGATGACCAAATAAGGACGGGCGTAACTCACTCCTCCATCATAAAACAACTAGAGGACAGGCAGAAACTCTCCAAAGCAGTGGTTCCAGAGCTCAGGTGGCCAGAGATGGCCCACTGCAATATATAAGGAAGATCTGAATGAAAAGCAGAGAAACTATGACTGGGAAATAGGGGTGAGTGCACTCAATCATGACCACCCCTGAGGCCCACAGCCTTGCATCAACTTTGGTCTTGCCAGCTGGTGAGTTAACCCTTCCATTCCCATGGCCTAGAGTCTTCATGCAGGAGCCTGGGAGCCAGTAGATTCATTATATCCATATGCAGAGACCTGCTGTGGTGTCCAGTGCCCACCCCTCATCCCTGAGGCTGGCCACTGTGGGTGCCTGGATTTGGGGGAGATGGAGAAGCCCTCCCCTCAGGAGGAGAGAGGACACAGAACAGTGCTGATCTGATGGTTGGCCAGTGAGGAAGAACCCTTGGGTCTCACAGCCTTGATCCTTTCTGCACAGGTGACCAGGGTGCTCATGGTTCAGCTGCTTACAGGAGCAGAGAGGTGGGTGAGGGAGGGAAATGCACTGAGACACAAGGCAACCTTTCCCCACCCCTGAGGTGAGTGGCTGTGCACCAGCCAGGGTCTTGCCAGCTGGCAAAGTACAGTACACGCCTGGGCTGCCTGCTGGCCAGTGAAGTTGAACCTCTCAGTCCTGCAGCCTGGAGTCTTTCCATGCAGGAGACTTGGAACTACCAGCTCTACTGTGTCCAACAAGTGGAGTTTTTGCCATGGTGCACATGCCCATCTACCATCAATGGGGCCCACAGCTTCTAACATGCCTGGATCTGGGAGAGACAGGGAGGCCCTTCTCTCAGGAAAAGAGGGAGAAGCAAATCAGTCCTGGGCTAAAAGATGGCCAGAGAGGGCAAACCTCTGGGACCTGCAGCCTTGAACTGGAATTTGACCTGGTCTGGACCCTGCCCACTGGGTCATTGCATTCAAGATGTGAGGTTTTGGGGAAAAGGTGGTCTGAGAGCACCATCTCTTAGGAAGCCTGGGAAAGTGCAGCCTGGTAAACTACTTTTCTACCCAGCCTGTAAGAGGCTTCTGAGAGGGGTTGAACCCCCTGCATGAGACCCTGAACCTGTTTGTCTGAGAATTACAAAGTGCCACAGGAAACCTTCAATGCAAACTCAAGCAACAACAAATCTTAGACAGAGAGGGTAACCAACTTTTAAAATAATCTTGTCAAGATAATCAGATGCCAAAGACCAGCAAAAAATCACAATGCTCATGAAGAAACAGGTAGATATTAGCCAACCAAACAATCAAATTAAAAAGTCAGAGGAGACAGAATTTGGAACAACTAAACAATGATGTTCAAACAAATCTCCTAAATAACTTCAAAGAGATAGTTAAAGAGATAAGGGGTATCAAGAAGACAGTAGAAGAGCATAAAGAAGAATTTGAAAGAATAAATAGAAAATCAAGTATCTAGGAATAAATTTAACCAAGGATATAAAGGACCCATACCCAGAAAACTAGAAGGCATTGCTAAAAGAAATCAAAGAAGGCCTAAATAAGTGGAAAGAGATTCCGTGTTCATAGGTTGGAAGGTTAAATGTTGTTAAGATGTCAATCCTACCCAAACTGATCTGCAGATTAAATGCAGTACCAATCAAAATTCATCAACCTTAACAAATATACTATACCAATACTAGGGATCAATAATAATGGGGGGCAGATAAGGGGTATGGGGTGTTTGGGGTTTTCTTTTTTTATGTCTATTGTTATTTTTCTTTTTGGAGTAATGAGAATGGTCTAAAATTGTGTGTGATGATGATTGCACAAATAGGAGATGATACTGTGAGACACTGATTACATACTTTGGATGGATTCTGTGGTATGTGAATTTTTCCCAATAAAATTTGTAGTATAAAAAAATAAAATAAATCATAGTGATGATAGCTGACAGTATGAAAGAATTGGTGGAAAATCAAGGAAACACTGATTCATTCCACAGAGTCTATAATACACTCAGAATTTGGTTGTACCAGCTACCTTTGGAAGCAGTGGTGAAGGTGAGAACAAAACAAGAGGGATGCTAGGGTCTGTCTGAGAAGTAGTTACACATTTAGATCTCCCCTACTACTCCCTGTAGCCAGATTACTGCCTCCGTTTTGACCCAAGTAAAGGACCAGAGGTCTATTCATTGAAGAAAGTTAAAAATGTGTCTGAATTATGAGTTTTTATGCATATTTGTCAGTGGGCTTTCCCATACTGAAAGAGGGAATTTCAGTAAAAATTTTACCTAATGAATGTTGACACCATTAGCTTTCTTCCTCCACTCAGCTCAGGTAACCAAATGCTGAAAACCAGGCTTTATCCTCCAGAGAGATTGGAAGACCCTCCATTGGGTCTCAGACAAGTTAGTGGCCTTACCACTTAAGTTCCCTAATTAAATGGCCCAGTGTACAGGGAAGCTCACAGTTTCTAAGCACTGAACTTCCAAGTTAGGATGCTAGTCATTGTGTAGAATCCTCTCCAAGATGATAAAGCATGGACATGTAAGCTGAGATAGTGAAAGAAAACATCAAACATAAACATGCTGAACAAGCAAAAACAATCTGAGGAGAAGACTCAAGGAGAAGAAAACTCAAGAAAAGGTATAATAAGAGGTCAAAATATACTCTTGAATATTAAAAATGATAAAAGTAAAACAGCAAAAGTCCTAGTAGACAAAGCTGAGAATGCATACTGAAGTGGAGATTAAAGAATGGGAAACAGAAGAGAAATAAAGTACAGAAATAAGAAATTACAGAATCTGGCATCTGAATAATGGAAAGTCCAGAAAGAGAACAGAGAGTAAAATGAGGGAATAATAATTAATAAAATTTATTAAATACTATCCAGAACTGCAGGACTTGAATTTCCAGAATGGAACTAATTTACTCTCCTTCAAATGTTAAAAAATAGACACATGTACAACAAAATGAATATTCAGAATAATGAACAAATTATAGATCTTTAAAGCTTGTATAATGAAGGGAAAGTAAACAAATAGGTTTTCAAAAAACTTGTCAAGAATCAGAAAAACATTGAGCTTCTAAATATTGGATTAATGCTGTCAAAATTTTGAGGGAAAATGACTTACAAGTTTCTAGTATCCCCACGCAAATGTCCTGAGTATAGGAAGCTATGATAACGGGAGTTTCAGACGTGCGTTTTCAGTGAAATTTGTATTTTGTGCACATTTTCTCAAGAAGTTAAGATGGTATATATTGTATCAAAATGAATAAGAAAATCAATTAATTTATAGAAATGTGATCCAGGAAGTAGAGGTCCCACAACAAGAGAGAGAGAGGGTATACTGAGCATGATGGTGAAGAAAGATTTCAAATTTTCAGATTTTCATCACAGAGAGAGCAATCTCTCAAGGCCGGAATGAGTCAGAAAGCTCCTGGAAAGACTTATTTAAGAAGATGAAATTGATTGAATGGCATTGATGGAATAATCGCTGAGACTTTGGTGATGATACTTGTCAGTTGTTCACCTTTGCCTGAGAGAAGCTGGCAGCCAGTGGTCCTGTCAGTGGCCTCTTGTGACCACAAGTGGAAAACCGGGTTAGAATGGAATCTGTATTGAGGAAGTAGGAAAAGAAAAGGATCACAAAACTATGCCTTGGTCACATCATTTAAAATGCTCGGTTAGGCTTCACCTGAAACTTGGGAAACATTTGAAATTTCTACTGAGGCCAAAGAACATTTTAAAAATTTAAGCTACATTGTCAAAATTGCCAATTTTATTCACAATAATATGACTAGTTTTATAACTATGACTATGAAACATGCAGCTGCGTATATGTATTTTCTTATATTAAATTGGCATTACTCAGCAAAAACAATAGATTATACTTACAAATTTTGTTTGGCCTGGAAAAAAGATAATAGGCAAAAATTCTTACTTGCAGCTGCTGAAAATTTCAAACAAGGAAATTTAAATTGTTTAAAAGAAAAACATAATTTATAATTTTATAGCTACACATCCTTTTGGTACTCTAATTGTATAGCTCTTTGAAGCCTAGTTTATTCTACTCTTCACCCTTCTTTCAGATTTAGTTTTAACATATCTAAGGATCATGAAATTCACTCATTGTAATTTTATCACCTCAGGATTTTTGAAAATTTCACACTGGATGCAATTATAAAAACATTCCATTTCTAACCTATTACATTTTGTATATGCTTTAGGGACTAGTTATAATTTTCAGCTTTTATGTGTCTAAAAATATTTATCCTTAATTGTTCAATAAATAAATTCACTGTGTATAGAAATCTAGGTTAACAGTTGAAGGTTTTTTCTTTCTTTCAGTAATTTAATTGTATTTCTCCATTGTCCACTGAATTATGTTTTTTCATGAATAGTCTGTTGTCATTCTGCCTTCTTTCTTCTGTTTGGAAGGGTCTTCTTTTCTTCTTCTGGTAACTTTTTAATATTTTCTCTTTATTGCTGATTTTACATAATTTTTCATCATGTATTTTGGCAGTTTCTTTTTTTATTTTTCTTGTGTGTAGAATTCTTTGAAATTCTTGAATGTGTAGGTTTATGATTTTTGTCAAATAATTAAAATTCTTATCATTTATTCCAGTATTTCTTCTGGGATTCCAATAACACAAAGATGACACCACTTGAGGTTTTCTTACAGCTCTGTAATGCTCTGTTCTTTTTTTAATTATTTTTCTCTTTTTGTTTTGCAATGCCTTGGAGTTCGTTTTTATGTTTTTTATTTTTTTTTGCAGTGTCCAATCTGCTATTAATTCCATTCAGGATATATATATTTTCAAACATGGTATTTTTCATCTCTTGATATTATAATTGTGGGGTTTTTTTTAACTTCTTTCATTTCTTTACCCAGCATGCTATTTCTTTCCTGTATGCCCTTAAACAAATGGGATTCATCGCTAATAGATGATTTATTGTCCTTGTCTACTAACTGAAGAATATGTATAATTTACAGGTACATTTCTACAGAATGATTTTTTTTTCTCATTATGAGTTAAATTTTCATGTTTCATAGTATACCTGGTCTTAAGCTATTTTTGAGTTGAGTTTTCTGTTATTTCAAACATGATATTTGTCAAAATTTAAGCTGAAATTTCTCATTTTAAAATTCCCATTAAATAAAGTATATAGATTGGTGCTTGGTCACTACTATTGGTGATAGAAACACAAACTCATGGTAATAATTGTTAGTGCTCATGGGTCAAAAGCTTAAATAGGAAGAGATGAATGTCTGCTGTTTTTTTTTTACCTTTTCCAAATTACAGTTGTACTTTGGTACTTGACTGCTTTGAAATGCCTCACATTTGGTACTCGAAGCATTTTGGCTTGTTGTTTGTTTGGTACTCAACACAGGAGTGTTGGTTGGCTTGTGACACGCTACCCTTTCCAGCCAAAACAAAAGGTCATGCATTAGTCATGCAGTAGCTCTTGCCCTGGGCACATCCCCTTATAGTCTTATCTTAATTTCTATGGTCAGTTTGTATATTTTTGTGCTTATTTTCTCATCATGGCTACTAAGAAAATGAGCAGTGAAAGCACTGAGCAGAAAAGAAAATGACTTCACACCACCATTGAGCAAAAAAAAAAAAAAAAGGTAGATGAGAGAGTGTTATTCTCATTACTGATCTTGCTAGGGAGCTAGGGGATACAGTATGCCTAGAACAATGGTCTCCACCATTATTGGGAATAAAGAAGTGATTAAAAAAAGGCTGATGTTGCAAAAGGAGTTAAAGTTGAGGAGTTAGTCAAGGAACACGGTAAAGAGCTCAGCACTGAGGAGCTGCAGGAACTACAGAAGGAGCAGCAACAAGAGATGGCTGAAAAGCGTTCTTCAGGTGAGGAGGAGATAAGGGAGGATGTCCCCAGTTCCTTGATAAAAGAAATGTGTGCAAAATGGGCAGAAATTCAAAACTGTGGAGAAGTACCATCTGGACAAAGCTCTGATAAGCAGAAATGTGAATTTATTGAATGATCAAACAATTTAACATTTCTGAGGAATTTTGAAAAGAAGACAAAAGCAGTCCTCATTGAGTAAGTTTTTAGTGAAGGTGCAAAAGAGTGTGTCAGAGCCTGTGATGCTGGCTGAAAAAAGACGGAAATGAGAAACAACACCTGAAGTGCAAGTGTCTGATATTCTATTGGAGGGGACTCTCCTTACAAACAACACTCCCTGTACCCTCTCCTCCTCACCACTCTCCTCCCACCGTCCCATTACACCATGGACTCTTCTCAGTACAGGTAAAGTGAACTTTTTATTTTATTTAATCTAAGTATTTATTAACTTTTAGGTTTATTTGTACATTATAAATGTATGTATACATTAGATAGGTAATGATACACAACCATATCTTTGTACATATTGCCTTAAAAATATGCACTGTCTTTGGTTTGAGAATGCATTAAATTTATTTACATTGTTCCTTATAGGAAACATTTGTTTGGTACTTGTTGTCAGTATTACGGATTAGAGATGTGTTACCAAAAAAACACATTTAGTTTTCCATAATATTTCTCAGTGGATATTTTGAAAAATAAATTGTTCAACACTATCAAGCTTTATGGTTTTTGAGTTTGTTATTGAATTTTTGGTGTACTTGACATATAACAAAATGTACAATTTTAAATATACAGCTTGATGGCTCTTTTAAGTATACAACCATCCAATTTCCACAAAGAACATGTTATAGCCTACATCCATCACACCAGAAAGTGTCCTCTTGTCCTTTTGAAGTTATTCTTCACAACCTAACCTACTGGGTTCTTCTACATTTTGGTTTTATACATAAAGTTGCTATGAATATTCTTGTGGAATGTGGATATCCAGTTATCGCAACCCCATTTTTGAAAAGCCTTTTCTTTCCTCATTGAATTATCTTGGCCTCCTTGCTGAAGATCAATTGCGTATAAATGTGAATGTGTACTTATGGACTCCCAATTGTATTCCATTTTCCTATACGACTAATAGCTATCTATATATAAATATATAGACATATAGATAAATAGAAGCACGCTCATATAAACACACTCTTCTAATGTATTTAAATGTAGGAAATACTTCTCTATTCTGTATCTCTTTAGCTATCTGCCATAGTTCTGATTGAAGAAACATTAAAGGACATCATTTATTGACTTCCGGAGAAAATTTACTTAATCATACACAGGGAAAAGCACATGAGGGGAATTACTTTTTCTTATTGTCTTGCTTCCTTCTTTGTATATAGTTGTGTGAAGATATGGTTCTTGGAGGTAAAGCTGTCATTTATGACCATGAGGTGACAACGCTAGGACTAAAGCCAAGGGACTGAGGACAGTGGATTGGAAGAGAGTATTGTTCTGTTGAACCAACACTATGACACTCTACATCCAGACTTATTTTCTGTGAGAAAAACAAGTGCCCTTTAATTGTTCTTTTATTGAGCATTCAATAACTTAAAGCTAGAAACTTTCAAAGTGATAACATGGGTCAGGGATATATTTCTGAGACACTAAATTTTAAAAATACATTATTTTAACTGATAAACATACAGGGAAATTTTTACTTCTTTTGATAAACACTGATGAGAAGAATTATAATTTATGAAGAGGAGAAGCAGTTTGTAAGTAGTTAAACTTAAATTTTAAATATATTCTATTTCACTTGATTTATGTTTGTTGGTCATTAAACACGTATTTTCTCTGAAAGATAAAAATTCTCGAATATTGTCTGTCTTATAGTAGCTGAGAAAGTTCAGATTTTGCATATTTAATGTGCTCAAAATATTTAAATCAATCCAAATATTTCTTTCATGACTTCTCACCAAATACAACTTTGACTTTATATCTTCATTAAGTTTAACCAACTCTGAATGATAGTTTTGGTGGAATTATACTTTTATTATAATCTTAACGTTCCAGTGGTTAACTGGAAATGTCTTGATCTAGGAGGATACAGTTTTGTTTTCTGAGATTATTCTAGCAGTCGTGTAGATGTATTAGAATGTTTATATGAGAAATTCTAGAATAAATATTAGAAATTCTAGAATAAATTTAGTTGATATGTGTCAACTAAAACCTCAAAAGTTCCTGAATTCAGGTGGTGGCTGTAGGAATGAATGGAGGTCATTGTGATGTATAGACCCTACTGCTTAGCATGAGTAATGTGAAAACTATTCTGAAGGTTTTCAGCCAGAGAACAACTTAATTTCCACAGATATTTACTGGGGACCTACTATGCACTCCATGCTGATCTTCGCACCAAGAGCAAAGTAGCACACAAGACAGAAGTGGTCTCTGCCCTTTCAGAGCTTACATCTTAGGAGAGCACAGAAATTAAAGCATAAAGAATAAGGTCGGGTGAGTATGATGATGGAGCATCTGCTGGAAGCTTTGAAAACATAAAGCATGATAGCTAATATTTATGGACTGTTTACCATTTATCTGACACTGTTCTCTAAGCTCTTGACTTAGATTACCTCAATTAACAGTCACAGCAAGCCAACAAAAGAGATGCTGTTATTTCCATCCCTCACAGACAAACTCTGAGGCAGAGAGAGTTTTAGTAACTTAAGGTGTTAGTGTCAGGAATAATGGATGTAGGAATCAAATGCATGTTCTCCATCTCCGTGACGAAAAGAATTTGATGATCTCAGAAACTGAAATGTTGCATTTTAGGACACATAAGGATATTCAGGGAAAATTTCCTAGTATGTGTTTAGAAATAAAGACATTAGAAGGAAGGCAGGGCATTATAAATTATTTGGAGATATCCCTGAAGAGACAAACCTAACACCAGTTATTTCAATCCTTGAGAAATTTCTAATAAAGAAATACAGAAGCCTGTTGATAGAAACCATGTGGGAAAACTCCTTAGGAAACTAGAAGAAAGAAGGAAAGAAAATGCAGTAGACCAATTTCCCTTGAGAGATGAGGATGGTAGGGTATGGGAGTTCCATTTTTACTGTGCATGGAGGGATGTACAGTCTCTAGAGTGAAGTGAAAACTTGAGTAAACAATTGCATCCCTAAGGAACTAAAGACATATTGTGGTCTAGGATGTAGTTACAATCCCATAATTTCCTTATTACCTACAGAATCTGTCCCCTGGTGAAGAGACCAAGCTGATTTCTAACCTGTTTATAACCAATTGCATGATATTATTAAACCAACATTAAATCTCCTGTATCTTTACTAAAGAATGATCATTTTTTTCACCTGCTGCTTTGGGGAGCTCAAAATAAAAATAAAAAATTACAAGTTGTGTCTCAGAAAAATTTCCAAGGCATGTTGCATATTAAGTCTGGTATGCATCCTCTTAGAATTAAAGGAAACAACATCTCAGAGTTGGAATTTGTCCTTCCGGGACCACTGGGGTAAATAAAAGCAAAGAGGAAGCTCAGAGTTGTTCTAGCCTAAAGAGGGTGAGTTCCACTTTTATTTATATTTCATACTCCATGTTTTGGAAAGGTCATGCAGCAATTCAGGCATGCCACTTGCTTTTCCATTTTTACAATCAAGCCACTCACATGAAAATCATGGAAAAATCTGTTTGCGGTTCAGCAGAGTATGTTAGGAGTCATAAGGTTGCCTCTGGGTTCTCTTATCACCCCTCTGCGGAGGCAACTGTCACTCTTGTAGGTTTACGGCTTTTAATCTGTGACTTGGGGCAGCTACGGACCTCTCCTCGAGTTTGGTCCCTTAGTTTGGATCCTGAGACATTTTTTGTGGTTCACACTCTGCTTGA
Organism: Choloepus didactylus; assembly: GCF_015220235.1. Lineage (NCBI taxonomy): Eukaryota > Metazoa > Chordata > Mammalia > Pilosa > Megalonychidae > Choloepus > Choloepus didactylus. The sequence continues at coordinate 141,945,785 of NC_051312.1, read as the reverse complement.
GAGGTCAGTTCCAGGTTGCTAGGGCCTCTGCCTCCAGTTTTACTGGTGAGGGTAGCACTCAAGTGAATGAAGAGATGCTGAAATAAGATTGAACGATTCTATCTAGTCCTTACTCTACCTTGTCCCTTGGTTGTTTCCATCAGTTGTTTTTGTCTGGCAGAACTGTCCTTCATCTGGAAGCTAATTTGGTGGTGGTGTTGGCTATATTTGGCTTGTGAATCTAATCAGAAGAAGTCATTGTCACACAGTATCATGGTGGTGGTAAAGACAGATTCTGTTGTCCAGGTTGAGACAGCATAATACTGTCCAAACTTATATACCACCCTTGTGGGAAGGGATATTGTGGGAATATCTGGGTTGCTCTTTGATGTAACCCTTTTTTTCTTATCCCACAGATACCCCAGAACAGAATGTCTACTGGAAATGGATCTTTTGTGACTGAATTCATTCTGGTTGGATTAACAGATCACCCAGATCTCCAGTGCCCCCTCTTCTTCATATTTCTAGCAATGTATATGTTCACCGTGCTTGGAACTTGGGCTTGATAACTCTAATTGGGCTGAATTCCCACCTTCACACCCCCATGTACTTCTTCCTCTTTAACTTGTCTTTCATTGACCTCTTTTATTCTTCTGTTTATACACCCAAAATGATGATCAACTTTTTATCAAAGAAGAATATTATCTCCTACCAGGGGTGCATGGCCCAGCTCTTCTTTTTTGTTTTTTTTTTTGTTGTTTCAGAGTGCTATGTGCTGATGTCAATGGCCTATGATCGCTATGTGGCCATCTGTAATCCACTCTTGTATGACATTGTCATGTCTCCTAAAGTATGTGCCAACCTTATGTTTGGTTCATATTTGATGGCATTTTCCAGTGCTATGGCGTACACCGGATGCATGCTGAGACTGACCTTCTGTGATGCCAACACCATCAACCATTACTTCTGTGACATTCTTCCTTTGCTCCAGCTCTCCTGCACAAGCACCTATGTCAATGAGCTGGTGTTGTTCATTGTTGGGGGAATCAATATCACTGTGCCCAGTCTCACCATCTTTATCTCTTATGGTTTCATTCTCTGCAGCATCCTTCGTATAAATTCCACTGAGGGCAGGTCCAAAGCCTTCAGCACCTGCAGTTCCCACATAATTGCTGTTTCTCTCTTCTTTGGATCAAGTGCATTTATGTATCTCCAACCATCTTCTGCCAGGTCTATGAATGAGGGAAAAATCTCTTCTGTCTTTTATACCATTGTGGTTCCTATGATGAATCCTTTAATCTACAGCTTGAGGGATAAAGATGTAAAACTTGTCCTGGGAAAAACCCTGTGTAGGAGAAATTTTTAATCATAAATAGGATCTCCCTTGAAGGTTGTTTGAAGTCAGTGAGGTTCAATGTGTTTATTTACAATATAATGGCAGCCTTCTTATCCTATTTGTGTATTATGAAGAAGAAAATTTGAGCCTTCTCTCAAAAAATTTTTTCTTGTATTTTTATGTCTTTTCTTTTTCTTCATCATTTGCCCAAATTCTTCACCTTCTACCTCTTTTCTTATATGTTTTTTTCATTGTCAGTTGGAACTTTTTTTTCCTCCTGAAATATGATGAATCATTGCACAATGATGGAATCAAGTAACATTAAGGTGACATTTTGACATTGGAGGGGTTTAAGCCTTGTCTCAATGTCGGAATGTGCCATTGGAAGCATGATTCAAACAATATGCCTGCACTCTTTGTCATAATATCCTCACCACACAGGAGTATGTCTCCTTCAAATGCCAGTGTTACACAGATAGAGGATTCTGTAGAGACTATCAACAATATCCCCCTTTGACGATGGAATACCATGCGATAACTGCTTTTGCAAAATTATTTATTTACATTTATATAAGTCCATAATAGTTGGTTAATATATGCTTATTGCTTGGATAGGAAAGTGAAACCCATAGAGATTATCTGCTTAAAAAAATGACTTTTTCTTCAAAGTAATATAAAAACAATATAGAATGTTTCCTGGTACTTGTTTATCAGAGGATATGGGGATGGGAGGAAATGGAAACCAGCAACATGAAATTAGGCCAAGACTCAGAGATACATGGTCAATAATGAGAAGTCCTTGGATGGGAAAAGTTGATGAGAGTTTAGAAACTGCATTTTAACATGAATTTCCATCCTGTTCCATACCATGCTGTCATTGTCCTCTACTGCTCATAAAGCTTTGATAAATCTTATAGTTTATAATGAGTATACATCATTAATACTGCTTTACAGAATGGAGGAGGAAAATCTCTGGTCACATTTTTGGGAATCAGGTAGAAAGAAATAGCAACTACAGGAGATAAAATAGTGAGTAATAAACAAAAGTCAACTTGGAATTTAGAACATAAAGTGATGGGAAATTGGAACCCCTACCCACTCCTGTCCTCTTCCATATAGGAGCATCTGGAAAGATTGTGCAGATCACAGGATTTCTCTGGATTGGGTGATGATTTTGGTTATTTGATGTTAAGGAAAGGTTTAACCCATAGTTCTGGAGGACCTGAGAACAAGTAAATAAAACCTGGTTTTGTCAGCTTCCATCTATTATCCCCATATTGATTTTAAGTGATAAAAACACAAATGCAGCTGGTATAGCAGTATAATGTGAAAAATATTTTTTGAACAAAATTTTGACAATGTCTTTTCTAGAATAGGATATTGGATTATATTTATTTTGAGAATACAGACAAAAATAACTAACAAAACTTAATCTGGTCTGTTGGGGATTGATTCCTGTACCATTTAAAGTCCTACTCCAGCCTTAACCAACATTGCTGTGGGTTGGAACCGATTTGTAAATAGGACCTTTAAAGATGTTTTTATGAGTTACGTTGTAGAGTCATTTATGTGTAGGAACTCTGAAGATCCTATTTAGATGGGGCTGAGTTGCACCAAGGTGGGCTCTAATCTACATGACTGGTATCCTGATACGCAGAGGAAATCTGGACTCAGTGCAAAGAAGAGCCAGTGGTGTTGCTGCAGTGTCTGCTTCTGATGCTGTGTCGTTTTTGCTTTTCCTGCAGTTCCTTATCGTCTTCACCCTATTCTCCTTTTCCATATCTTAATCTTTCTTTCTAATATACTCTTGGAAGAATTTTCACTCTAATGTCATTTCTCACTTTACATTGTAGCAACACAGGCTCTGTCCTGAATTCCAAAGTCATCCTCAGCCACATGTTTCAGATGGAGACTCTGTTCTGATTTCCCATTCCTACCTAAAGATAATACTCCCTTCCATTTATTTGTACATTTGTCTTTCCCATCTAAGGTAAGCTGGAGATAGGGATGCTCTCTGACTCATTTATCTCTTCCTTGCTTTCTCTGAAAAATTACAAAAGGCTCTGTCATTTTTCAAGTGTCGTATTACTTATAATTTCATTAAAACAGAGAAGTTGACAAAAATTATGGATATGGTACAGTTATAATATTTCTAGAATTTGTGTGGGTTCTTTTAGTAATGGATCTTGTTCTTGATTTTCTGCTTCAAATCTGGAAAGGAATTGCCTCCCTTTTGGGATTATGGGTCTTTCCTTTAGTTTTCAGGATGTGTGGGGACAGGTGAAGGTCAGTGCTCTGCCCACCTTCCTCAAATCCTGCCAGTGATGAAGCTTTAGATAGTTCTTGTGGATGGCTGTATTTATTGCATTGTTCAACTGATGCATTACCATATAAAGAATTGAAATTTCATCAACCTCTCCATGTATCCGTGGGAGAGGTGTTACTTTACAGAAATATTTTCCTTTTTCTCCATAAATATTCTGGAATTCATGAGGATTGTGATGAAATTTCGCACAATAATATTCTTTGCTACAGACTAGAGTGCCACACAAAATACCAAGATTCTTTGTTTTCCTGGCCATGAAACAATGGTTCCTCTTTGCAAAGGAAGAATGTCTATTTACTCTTTTAAAAACAAACAAAAATACAAAAATAATCTTGTCCTATTAGGATATATATTTTCAAAACATACATTTGATTTCTCCATCTTCTTGATTTGTGTGATATGTAGACAATAAACTGTTCATCACTACTTTCAATGAGAATAGGGAAAGATGCCCCTCACAGGATATAACTATCAGGGGACAACTTAACTATGCAATTTTTTTGTGTGTTTTTACAATTTAATAAACCTTAATTTTCCAAATATTGTCAGAAGGAATCATGCAAAGCATCCTGCAGTATAAAACACAGCGAGATAATCCATTTACCCAAATGAACCAGCAGTTGCACTGAGGGGCAGCCGTGGAAGGTGGTGGCAGTGGCACCTTGTACTACAAGTGTCCTCCTTCACAGAACGAGATACAACAGTCGTCTTTCTTTACTTCACTGACAATGGCATTTTCAGAGTATTTCAAATAGCCTGAATTCAGTTTTACAGAAAAAATACAATACTTATTCTGAAGATAGTTGTGCTCCAAATGGTACCCATTAACCCCATCCAACATGATCTCTAGGGAGAATCCACAGTTCTGAACCATATGCATGTATTTTTTATGTTTATTAGATGTATCATGAGTTTAGAAAAGTTTGAAAACTTGTATGCATGAAAATAGCATTAGAATATAATGATGGCAATTAAAAACATAATTGAAATCTGATTACAGTTATTAGTATGACAGCAATACAGTAGATATTTACATGTGCTATAATATTTATCCACCTTTATAATTTTTTAAAACTTTCTCTCCAAGCAGAATCTCAATGCATATCTACTTCTCTCCTTTTTTGGCTATATCCATTAAAATGCCTGGTTAATAGCTTAAAATTGTTTTATTTGAATTTGCTCTAAAGTACATATTTTATATTTTCACATATTTTCATAAAGACCTAAACTAAGGCCTATATTATCAAAGTCTTAAATTCTTGTTAATTAACTACAAATCCTGTGCTCTGAATACTATGTCATATTCACTAGTACTCCCTGGTCTGGTAGTGTGTGAGCCAGCAAATAGCCTAGCTCAGGTCTAAGTCAACAGGCTTATTTTAAAGGTTGAACTTATATTCTTTTTTGACCTAGCAAATCTAATCACTTCAATTTTTTAAATTGAAATCACATTTTATAATATTTATAACTAAAATTGTTTGAATTCAAAATTAATGTTTTTGAAGTTAACATAATAACAAAATTAGATGTAAAATGATTTAGCATGTGTAAGTTTAGTTATAACTATTGCAAGTTTTGAGGTATTCTATCTGTAAATTGGTGTATTGCTTAAAGACATGGATATTCTCATATAACTATTTCTCATCCTCTTGTTTTATAAAGTATACTAAATAAACCTTGAAAATAAACCTTTAAATTGAAGAAACTTTGTTTTACTTACATTCAACCCCATATTAACATGTCAAGGCATATAAAATATTTTTTACATATACCCTTACATTAAATATAATTTTGTTTTAAGGAGATTATATAACATTAACTTTGCTTTAAGGAGGTTATGTAACTTTAACTTCAGTTTATCTCCTGGTTTAAATTTCAAGGAAAACATGAAGTTAGAAATCTCAGAAACCTATTACATTGTTGATTATGGAATGGTTCCACTTTATTAACCAAGTAGTAATTCCAAAACCAAAGAACTGAAATGTTATTGGGCCTTTGATTTCATATAACACCAAGGATGCCTGACTGATATGTTTTTAGTTTCTTCTCCCCAAAGTTCTCATTCTTCCTCCTGAATGAATAAAGAAAGGGGCATAGATTTTTAACCCTTGAATAGGAGCTGGATGGCAAATGGGTTTGAGGTTGAGTTACTGAATCTGGGCCAGTCAGTTTGGTCAGATACAGATGGATTCTTGTCTGATTGCTCTGGCATGCTGTAGCCCAGAAAAGGCCTTCTGGGAGGTGAAGAATGGAGGGTCTGATGTGACAGTAATGTACATGAAGGCAGCGAGAACAATGAGACATCAAGGCACTCACTGCCCCATTCAACAGCCAAAGCAAAGAGTTGCTCCATCACTTGAATGTCAGCTACATGTGTCACACCAGAGGGAGTCAGAACCACTGTGGACAAGGACCCATGGGGCTGTAGAAGGGTGTGCAATTCAGGTACCCAAGGAAAACATTTTGCAGCCTGAGGTGCTGTAGTCTTAGTCATGGGAGACAGGCTGGGGATCCTGGTGGTCCCTGCTCCAGGCAGCAGCCCCAATCGCAGTCTCCCCATATCAAGCACTTCTCCCTATTTCCAGCAGTTGTGTCCTTTTAGTGGCTTCTAAGCTTACTGCAGTTTGACTGCTCTATTATTGTACAGTGTATCTGCAAACTAGGGCTTCTTTGTTATTTTGAAATATTTGAAATTAAAAATTGAAATTTTGTTCTCAATTTGTTCAACATTAAATTTGTCAACAAGGGAAAGGTTTTTACATGGTTTACATACGATCTCAAGTGTTATAAATTTTTGAATTGTTTTCAAAATGACTTTTAACTATATTATTTACTTTTGGATTCAATATTTCTAACTGGTGTTGAGTTTTAAAATGTTGTGGTTATAACTTTAAAAATTCTTGTCTAGTTACCATTTAATTCAACAAACCTGAAAAAAATTCTCTCAAATGAAAACACAAATTTTCATTAAAAGTGTAATGATGCTTTATTTGGAAATATTACCTAAGAAAAAATAAAATAATCACAGTTCTCTTCCAAGTACAAAATATATTGTACTTGAAATTCACAATAATATGGTATATAATGAAAATTCTTAATTTTATTATTTTATCATCTAACATAACATACATACTGAAAAGTTCACAACACATACCTAACAACTAATTTTGAAGGACATATTGGTGTTCTTGAATCTTATGACAAATTGGCACTTTGTGGTGTTTGTAATAAGGCCCACCAAACTGAGGCATTTGGCGATGATGCTTTTCAGTAGTTTACCATTGCCTGAGAGAAGCTGGGAGCCAGTGCACCTGTGTGTGACCATCTTATGGCCATGGTGGAAACTACAACAACAGGAATTTGCATTGATGAAGTAGAGCCAAGAAAACGGTAGAGAGAAATGAGGCCTGGGTAAGATCGTTGGAAATGCTTGGTCAGGCTTGATGTGAATCCTGTGAAACATTTGAACATTCTATTTTATGAAGAAATAACTTCATTGTTTTAGGTAAGCTCTTTTTCTCCAAATGCCAATTTCATTCACAATTACTTGACTGGTTCTCTATCTGTGACCATGAAATGTGCAGCTCTGTGAACGTATTTGCTTACATTACATAGCATTATTCAGCAAACGTGATGGCTTACACTTACAAAACAAAGTAGCCAGGAAATAAATGATAAGCAAAAATCCTCATTTAGAACCAGTAAAATATTCAAACAATATAAATTGTGAACAATAAAAGATGATTTATAATGTTAAAGCTACACCTGCTTTTGGTACTCTAGTCAGAATGCTGCTTGAGAGCACTAGTCTACTCTATTCATTACACTTCTTTCAGATTTACAGTTTAACATAACCACATCAGATTTTTTTTGAACAGATTTTTTTGAACAAGTTGAAACTGGATGCAAAAAAATTGCAATCTTGTGAATCTGTACCATTATGTTTTTTACATTCTATGTTAGCTATATCCTATAATTTTCACATTTTGAATGCCTAAAAGTGTTTATTTCTTCTTAATTGTTGAAAGATATTTTCACTAGGTACAGAAGTCTAGGTTGACATTTATTTTTTCTTTCAGTAATTTAAAGGTGTTACTCCATGGTCCACTGATTTACATTTTTTTGCTGAAGTCTGTTGCCCTTCTTGCCTTCATTCTTCTGAACTCAAGTGGTTTTTTCCCTATCTTGCTGATTTTAAGATTTTCTGTTTATTACTGGTTTTAAGGAATTTGATGATCATGTGCTTTGGACAAGTTTTCTTCATGTTATTTCTGCATGGAGTTCTCTGAGATTCTTTAATCTGTAGTCTTATAATTTTTTAAAATTTTGAAAAAATTTGGCAATTATTTCTTCAAATATTTTCTCTGATCCCCTCCTTCTTTGGGATTCCAAATACTCATGTATTAGAACTTGACGTTTCCTCATAGTACAGTAATGCTCTGTTCATTTTTCATTTAGTACTTTTTATCTCTGTTTCTATTGCTACTAATTCTATTTCAGTAATATAGTCTACTGTTTCTAATCTGATCTTAATCCCATTCACTGTCTTTTATTTCACATGTGGAATTTTTCATTTCTTGAAGTTGTAATTTGAATTGTTCATCTCTTTCATGTCTGTACTCTGTATGCTCTTTCCTTTTCCTCCTCAAACAAACAAGATATGCTGATTGTTTCTTTATTATCTTGGTCTACTAACTTTAGCTCGTGTTATTTCTGGGTATTTTTCTACAAGTGGATATTTTCCTTAATATGGGTTGGATTTTCCTGCTTCTTTGATACCTGGTTTTAACTTAATTCCAAGTTTTTAAAATTATATTTTTATGTTATTCAACACATCAAATTAGCCATAGAGTTAAATTGAAATTACTCATATTGAAATTTTCTTTTGTCATGTTTGTAGATTTGGGTGGCAGAATCCCCAGGGGCACAGTTTTCCACTTCATTCTATCTGCATTAAAGCTGAGGTTCAGGTACTGTCTGATGTTAAACAGGTTTATTTAAGCCCCACTTTTCTGAAAATAACAATAGGAGCAAGTGGTGTCTTGGGCACTTTACAGCCAGGTGTTGTAAAGCTGGAGATGACTTTCAGAATTTGGGGGGAATCTCCCCTCTTTTCTTCCTGTATTTAGTCTACCTGTATTTAGAGAGACAGAGAGTCTCTTAGTCAATTGGTTGTATGTAGTTATTTTTGTAAAAGTGTTGTTTAAATTATCCTGTTTAAATACTAGACAGTGTTTAAGACTCATTTTTGATATAGATTGAGCCAAGGGGAAGCGTCACCCCTGGACTCTGTCACCCAAAGCCCTGAACATGAAAATGTGTTGGGCCTCCTTGGCCAAGGTGAGAGGCCTGAGAGTGAGGAGTTTGAGGCAGACTGGCTGTGGGGTGTTTTGGCTTTTTTTTTTTTTTTTTTCATTTTAATTGTAGCTCAGAAATTTGATGGAGGTGAAGGGCGCCTATATTTTGTGAAGGGTGATTATGCACCTCTGCTGGGTCAGGAGGTCAATGGGCAAAGTGAGGTCCTATCTTGCTTTGTCTTTTTGGTTAGTGGCCAAGGGTGTCATTTACACAATGCCACAGGCAGAAATTAGACAGAGAACAGTCAGATTTTCTCATTAGAGTCCATGGGTCAGTGGGGAGCTGTTGATGTTGCCCATCAGAAGTGCCATAATGCTTTATAGTTGGCCTTTGAAAATGAAAGCAAACTGAGCTTGATTTGTTTTGTAGCTTGGCATGGAATAAAACATGTTGGCTAGGTAAATAGAAAATTAATTGGGACACCTTGCATACTTTTAATTAATAAGAAATTAATTGGAAAGAATTTTTATTTTTCTGGTAGAGGCATGTCCTTGTTGAGGTTGTGATAATTATTGGTTAGCCTCTGCTTTTTCTGTGGTCTTAAGAATAGGTCAGACTGGTGAGTTAAAAGGTAAGATGGCAGGTTTTAGGATACATGCCTTTACCATGTTGCATATAACTGGACATATTCTTTTAATTCCCTCATTAAGTCAATATTGTAGAGTGTTAACCACATGGAGGGTTTGAGGCATGTTATTGGCCCTCAGAGGGCATGCTTGATTGTCATCTCAAGGGACTTGGGCTTGGCATATGTGGAGAACTGAAGTTTCAGAATGTTCATGTCAAAGTTAGGACATGGCAACTGAGAGGTGGACAGAAGTAACATCTGGCCATGGAGGACACTAAGTCTTATCTTCATGGTGACCATGGCAGTTGCTCAGATGTTGCCCTATGTCAGTCCATCAATGGGAACTGTGGGGCCAGTGCATTGTGCTGGTGAAGTGGGGATCAGCGTGATCTGTAATCTAGTCTCTAATAAGACCATGAATGGTTTTGGATTTGGGGGTCTCCAAAATAACATGAGCTCAGTGAACAGGTAATTATCATCTGCTGTGGCTACTGGAATGATGCTGAACCCCTACAGCAAGCAAGAGGCAGGCCACGGATGAAGGTCCGGAGCTTTTTGTCCTGGTAGGTGTGCTGATGTGCCATGTCATCATCAAGGAGAGTCTCAAGAATTCAAGAAACATCGGAGTAGAGTCAATTAAGAAGCCATCCTTGGCATAGCTGCCAATAGAGATGCCACGGTTCAGCTGTGGGTGGCTCAGCTAGGGACTCCAGGGAATGGAGTTCCCTATGAAATATATTGCCAAGTTGTTCTGGATAGGGAGGGCAGGCTGTTGTCTTGAACATGAAGTGGATGTTGTGTTTTTGTATTTTTTAGGGTGGTCAGTGCCTACAAGACATGACTTACTTTGGGGGCTGTTTGCAACAGGACAAATAGATTTGGCTTGTCTTATGGTGAGGGCTCCCCTCAAAAATAACTATAATGCATTGTGGCAGAGTGGCTTGTTTTGGAATCATCCAGTGGTGATCTGTCCTGTAGGGGTGGCTTCATTGTAGACCCTTTGGAGCATTGCCTTAGGGCCCAGGCTTCTCCGGCCTTCCTCAGTGGTGCACTAGCCACAGGTGGCTCTGAGGTAAGTAAGCTCCTATAGGGATAGGCCATGCCCCAGGCCATTAAACAGCCATTGTAACAAGGTGCAGCTGCGGTTTACATTGGCTTGTCCTGCTTCTAGGGCCCCACCTGGCTGTGTTTTTGGATAATCCTGACTGAATCTTTAAGTAATGAAGCGATCTTACCTTCTCTGGAGATAGCTGCCAGCTGCTGCATCTTTTAGCCCGTGAGTAGCAGAGACGCTTCCTCAGGGTCACGTGGTACAGCGGGCGCGGCCCTTTTTATTTGGTTCCTGCATCAGGACTCTGTGCAGGCCTGGAATGATTGTTCGCGTTGGGGGCGGACTTTGTGTATTTCCATGGTATCCTGGTCCCGCTCTTCTTCCTCTGAGCTGCCCGTGGCGGTGGCGGCTGCTTCTTTCCCTCACACCGGGTGTGACCCGCGGCGCCTGCGGTGTAGCCGGTGGCGACCCGGGGCCCTCAGGTCATCCTTCCACCGCCCCCAGGACTCAGCGCCATGGACTGAAGGTGAGCCCGTGGGACTTGGGCATGATTTTGGGGCCCAGCTAGGAGCACCCGGTAAGCACCATGGGGTGTAGGGCGCCCCTTCAGGAGACCCGCGGGTTTATGGGCTGCGCGGTGAGGGAGAGTCAGTGTCGGCAGCAGTGCACCCTTTGGTGATTCTGTGGACTTTGCTTTGGATTTAATCCAAGGGTCTACTGGGGGAGGGGAGTTCTTTTATCTACCTTGTTGGCGGACAGCAGTAGATCAGCTTTTTAATGCTCATTTTTAACTTTCTGGGTCGGCTCCCAAAGCCAGGGGTGACCCGGACGTCCGTAACTTTCTCTTCCTGGGAGTCTGACCATCCTTACTCTGGTGCCGGAGAGGTCTTAACAATTTTGTTAGGCACTGACTGGTGGCGAGTTTCAAGCCCAGGCACATACATTAACTTACTTAGAGGGCAAAAAATTTACCAGAAAGTCAAAAGGAACCTGCCAAACTCATCAGGGAATTACAGGGTTTCCCACCATCGCAACTTGAGGAGCATCAATCCCCTCTCACTTCCCCCCTTTCATCTCCTGGGCCTGGGGCCATTTCTCACTTGGTTTCGCGGATCCCATCCCTGTGGACAGATGTCATGTTCTGGGCTTTGGGTGACAGAGTCCCCAGGGACCACGTTTCCTCCTTGGCTCGATCTACATCAAAATACAAGTCTTCAACATCATCTGTAACTTTAAGAAGTTCATTGAACAGTGCACTTAAAAAATAACAGCGGGAACATATTAGTTCGTGGGCACTTTACAGTAAGGGTGTCCTGCAGCGGACTCTTGGAAAGGGTTGGTGTCTAGAGAATTCTCTCAAAATTTGAAGAGTTTCTCCCCTCTTGCATACCTGTATTTTGTCTGGATCAATTATCAGGTGTTTCTTTCATTAAAAATATATAAAGTATTATAAAAATAAGTCATTTATAAAAAATTAGATTACATCTTTTTTAAAGTAGACCTAACTAATAAAATCTCCCAGCTAAGGTGCCACATTTTGTCAGCTCTGGAAGACACTGTTGGACCTTTAGCTTCTATTAAGTTTATAGTCATACTGTGTCCTTAAATATACCCGGGGTAGCTTTATTTGATAAACAGCATCAATCTGTTGGCCATTATTGTTGATGAAAGAAACAGGAGCCCAAGGTAGTAACTGGTGGATCTTATGGGTAACAAGGTTAGATTGAAAGAAATGATTGTCTTTAGTTCATCTGTTTCTCATCTACATTCCTGTTGTGTTTTTCTCAGATTCACTGGATTTCTCTAAGTTGTAGAAGTGAATTAAATGTCAGAATTTCTTTTATGGATGCATCGGAGGCCTACACTACATAAAAACTGCTCCAACTAGTCCAGTATTATAACTTTAAGGTGGCAGAAGGGTGTGGATTTCCCCTCTGATACCAATTTTAGAATTTAGAGATGAGTTAACCAGAAAGAAACAGAATTGTTTTCCAGAATAATTCTCAATGGATGTTTTGAACCATAGATAGTTCAAAATATTGATCAATAAATTTTCTAATTTAAATTTTTATTTTTAAGGTGTAAGTACAGTACAGTAAAATTTACATATCTTATGTGTACAGTTTGATGGCTCTATAAGTATATACCCAGCATATTTCTGCCAAGAACATGATATAGAATCCTTCTGTCATACCAGAAAATTTCCTCATCACTTCTTACACCCCACTTTCAGACAACATTGCTATAATTTCTATCCTGCTTGTTCTAGATTTTCATAAAAATGGAAATCGTACAATATGTGCTCTTTTATGTTTGTCTTCTTTCACTTATCATGACAGTTTTAGATTCCATTTTGTTGCACTTCTTACTAGTTTATTTTTATTACTGCTGAGTAATAATCATTTTGATGACTACAATTTGCTTATCCATTCTCTAGTTGATTAACATTGGGGTTGATCTCAGATTTTGGACAACATTAATGTACAAGTCATTTTTGAATTCTGTGTTTTCATTTTCCTTGGGAAATACCCAGGTATCAAATTGTTACATCATATAGTGTTTTTTTTTAACTTTAAAATACACTTCCAAACTGTTTCCCGGGTGATTTACTATTCTGTAGTCCCACTGTTAACATAGTGTGTGTTATCAGTTTTTGTAATTTTAGCTACTTCTCACAGACATGAAGTGGAAATTCATTGTATGTGCATGTTTATATTTTTTTATTAAAGTATGATTTAAATAGTTTAAAACTCAGTTTTTAGTTTAGAGTTCTGTAAGCTTCGTCAAACACATGCATTAGAGAAACCATCTCCAAAATCAAGACATTGATCCATGTTGCTTTATAGTTAAACCCTTCTCCCATCACCAGACATTGTAAGCTACTAATGTGATTTCTGTTGCTATATTTTCCTTTTCTGGAATATCATATACATTGAATCATGAAGTATGTAGTTTTTTTTTTTTTTTTTTTTTTTGACTTTCTCTTAGCATAATGAATTTGAGATTCATGCACGTTGTTACAGGTATCATGTTTCTGGGATTCACCCCCTATATTTCTGCATAGGATTCATGGTGTCAATGCACTGGAGTTTATTTATCCATTAACTGGCTGAAGAATGATAAATCAATCTTTTGATATCATTCATTTTTCCAATTTTTATGTGAAAATAAGCTTTTACTCTTATAAATACCTTGGAGTGGAACAACTTTATAAGAAACTGACAAATTGTTTTTCAAACTTGCTTACCATTTTGCATTCCCACTGGAAATGCCTGAGAATTCAACTTCCTCCATATCCTTACCAGCACTAGGTATAGTCAGTTTTATTTTATTTTATTTTAAAGTTTTAACCATTCCAATATTCTGTGATGGCATCTCATTGTGGTTTTAAATTATATTTATCCAAGGAAAAATTATGTTGAGCATCTTTTCATGTGTTTATTTGTGATCCTGTATCTTTTTTGTTACATGGTAGATTCACATATATTGCATATTTATTTACAGGGTTTTTTTCTTATTTAGTTTTATGTGTTTTTTCTATATTCTGGATGCAAGTTGCTCATTAGCTATATATTCTTTCTTTTATTATTATCTTTCTCAAGGAAATAGGCTTATTTTTGATAACATCCAATTTAACGTTTTTTTGTTTTGTTTTGTTTTATGGATTTTACTTTTGGTATCTCATCTTCAGAACATTTGCTAAATCCTACATACAAATATTTTCCCTCTTGTCCTCTGATAAATGTCTTACAGATTTAGGTTTTACATTAGTATCTATGGTACATATATATTATTAGAAAAGTTGGAGGTTTACAGAGAAATCATATAGTAATTATAGATTTCCCTATTCATCTGCACATGCAGTTTTCCCTATTATTAACACTTTGTATTATTAGTGTGGTATGAAACAATATTATTATAATTATACTATTAACTGTACCTAATAGTTTACATTAGGGTTCACTGTATTGTACAGTTTTATGGATTTGTAAATTTCTTATTCTGGTAACTTATAAATAAGCTAAAATTTGTCATTTTAATGACTTTCAAATATACAATTAAATGGTGTTAATTGCTATCACCCAAACCATCCATTTCCAACATTCTTCCATCAACCCACAGAGAATCTGTGTACTATTAAGCATTACCTTACCATTTCCTACTTCTCCCCAGGCCCTTGTTATTTATATACATTTTGTCATTATTACAGGGAGTGTCATATGACTCTATGAGTTTGCTTATTCAAATTATTTCATATAAGTGAGCTCATACAATATTTTTCTTTTGTATCTGGCTGAATTCACTCAAGGTGATGTATTCAAGGTTCACCCATGTTGTCACATGTAACACAACTACATTCCTTTTTGTGACTGAAGAATATTCTATTTTATGTTTATACCACATTTTCTTTATCCATCTGTTAATGGACACTTGATTTTTTTTCACCTTTTGGCTATTGTGAATGATGCTGCTATGAAAACTGATGTGCCAGTATCTGTTCAAGTCCCTGATTTCAATTCTTTTGGGTGTATACATTGAAGTGGGATTGCTGGCTGACATAGTGATTCCATACTTACCTTCCTGAGGAATTGCCAAATTGTTTTACACAGCATCTGCACCATTTTATATTCCCACCAACAAGGAACAAATGTTCCTATCCCCACCCCTGCATTCTCCCCAACACTTGTTATTATATGTTTTTTAATGGTAGCCATTTTAGTGAGTGTGAAATGGTTTTGAATTGCTTTATCCTAATGGCTAATGATAGTCAGCCTCTTTTTATATGTTGTGGACTTTTGTTTATTTGCTTGTGAGAAATGTCTGTTCAAGTCATTTGCCCATTTTTAATGCAATGTTATTGAGATATACTCACACACCATATTTTCCATCCAAAGTATGAAATCAGGGGCCCACAGTAGCGTTGTATAGTTGTGCTTTCATCACCACAATCAATTTTCAAACATTTTCATTACTCCAAAATAAAGAAAAAAATAGAAGAAAATAAAAAAAGAAATAAAAAAGAACAATGAAACTATCTCATACCCTTTATGCCCCTTATTATTTATATATTTTTGTCATTATTTTATTACTCACCTGCCCATGCACTGGTTACAGGGAGTGTCAGTCATCATGTACTACCATCAACATGGTCACATGATAAAAACTATATAGTTACACAAGTATTATCAAGAATCAAGTCTACTGGATTACTGTTCAACAGATTCAGGTTTTTCCTTCTAGCTATTCTAATACACTAGAAATTAAAATGGAATATCTATATAGGGCGTAAGAATAACCACCAGATGAACCGCTTGACTCTATTTGAGGTCTCTTGGCCACTGAAACTTTATTTTGGTCCATTTCTCTCCCCCTTTTGGTCAAGAAGGTATCTCAATCCCACAGTGCCAGGACCAGGCTCATCCCTGGGTGTCCTGTCCCTTCTTGCCAGGGAGACTTACACCCCTGGGAATCATGTCCCATGTAGGAGAGGAGGGTGGTGTTTATTTGAAGAATTGACTGAGAGAGGCCAAATCTGAGCAACACAAGAGATTCTCTAGGGGTGACTGTTAGGCATAATTATTAGTAGGCTTACCTTCTCCTCTGCAGGACTATGTTTCATAATGGCAAGCCCCAAGATCAAAGACTTGACTTATTAAATTGGTAGTCCTGCAAGCATTGGGGAACATCAGGAATACTCCAGGTGAGGAAGTTTAATATTACCACATTTTTCCCCAGTCCCTAAAGGGGAGTTTGCAAATACTTTATTATTTTCTGCCCAAAGTACTCGGGTGCATTTGTCCATTTTTTATTCAGTTGTTTGTCTTTTTGTTGTTGTGTGTAGGAATTCTTTATATATTCTGAATATTAAAACCCTATAGGGCATGCTGTTTCCAAATATTTTCTCTCAATCTGTAGGTTTCTTTTTACTTTCAAAATAAAGTCCTTTGATTCACGAGTGTTTGCTAATTTTCCTGAGGTCCCATTATCTATTTTTTTGTTTTTACTTGTGCTTTTGGTGTAAAATCTAAGAAACATACTGTTAAAACAAGGTGCTGAAGATACTTCCCTATGTTTTCTTCTTGGTTTTGTATTTTTGTTCTTATATTTAGGCGTTTGTTCCATTTTGAGTTAATTGTATATGGTGCGAGGTGGTGGTCCACTTTCCTTCATTTGCATAGGGATAACCAGTTTTCCCAGCAAGACTGTTGAAGAAACGATTCGTTCCCCATTGAATGAACTTGGCATCCTTCTCAAAATTCAGTTGTTCATTGATGTGAAAGTTTATTTCTGAAATCTCAATTCAGTTCCATTTGTCTGTATTTCATTTTTGTTGATGGTGTGTGGTAAGGATGGAAGTGATTATGTTGTTCTCCTTACATTCTGCTTTCCTGTCCTCCTCTTCATCATGCTCTTCCTCATCTTCCTTCTTCTTCTTGTTCTTACGGATATCTAGTTGTTCTATCCTCACTATTTTAGATGAATGGTTATTTCTCTATTGAATTGCCTTTGCACTTTAGTAAAAAAATTTGACTCTGTGGGTTCATGTGTGGACCCTATAATCCATCCCATCAATCTATCCCTCTTTTTGCTAATGCCACACTGTTCTGATTTTTGTAGCATTATAGTAAATCTTGAAACTAGGTGGTGTGAGTCCTCCATATTTTATTTTCGCAGGATTGTTTTGGCTCTTCTTGTTCCCTTGGATTTTCATATAAATTTAAGAACCAGCTTTCTATAAAGCATCCTGCTGGGAATTTAAGGTAATTTCATGGAATGTGGTTATCAGTATAGAGAGGATAGTCATATCAAGAATAGTGAAACTTCCAATCAGTTTAAATAGTTTTCTTTCCATTTGTATAAATCTTCTCTGATTTCTTATATAAGCATTTTGCAGTGTGCATATTATGTACATATTTTATTAGATTTTACCTAAGTTCTTCATTTTTTGATGCTTTTCTAGTGGTATTGCTTCATAAACATTTAAGTTCCATATCTGTCCTTACTAATATATAAAATATGATTGATATTCTGTACCTTTGCTTTTTTAAAAATAATTATTGGATTTTCTTCATAAGCAGTCATTTCATTTGCAAATAGATATAATCTTATTTCATTGTTACAGTATCTTTACCATTTCTTTCTTTTTATGCCTTATTGCACTGTCTACAACTTCTGGCAAAAAGCAAAATGAGTATTGGGAGGGATAGCCTTACTTTATTTTTGAAGTTGGTGTAAAGGATTCTTTCACCTTTCAGTGTCAAATTATCTGTAGATATTTTATAGATATGTTTTATTATGTGAATAACACTGATTTACATTCTTCAGTTAAACCAAGTTTTCATTCCTGAGATACAATTTAATTTCCATGATGTATTACTTTTTAATGTTATTGATAGATTAAATTTGGTAAAAGTTTGTTAATAATTCATAGTTATATTCATAAAGTTCTTTCTCCTTTCTTGTAAATTCATTGTCTGCTTTTGGTATCAGGATAATGCTTGCTTCATGGAAATAATCATGACATTTCTCCCTGTCTTTACTTTTTTGAAGGAATTTGTGCAGAATAGATATTTTTTTCCTTCTGTAAATGTTTGGTAGAATTCAACAGCACTGTTCTCTGAGCCTGAAGTTTGCTATGTAAGAAGACTTTAACCTGAAATTTCAATTTCTTTAATAGTCGCACAGCCATTCTTGTTGCCTGTTTCTTCTTAAGTGAGCTTTGGCAATTGGTGTCTTTCAAAGAATTTATCCATTTCATTTGTTGAGTGGATAATTAGCAAAACTTTGTTTATAATATTCCCTTACTTTTGTTTCGGTGCCATTTGATCTGTGGTAATATCCTCTCATATTTCTGATAATGATAATTTGTGTCTTTTCTCTTTTTTGTGTGATCAGTCTGTGTAGAGCATTATCATTTCTTTTGATGTTAAAAATACAGCTTTTAGTTTAATTTATTTTACATAATGTTTTTTGTTTCCTATATTACTGCTTTTGGCTGTCATCATTTCATTTTTCTGCTTATTTGGAGTTTAACCTACATTTATTTATAGGTTTGATAAGAAAGTTTACTTAATATATTTGACTTGAGACCTCTCTTCTTGTCTCTTGTAGGCACTTGGGAACCATAAATTTCCCTTTAAGCAGGATAGTAATGATATTACACATAATTTCATATGTTGTATTTACAATTTCACTGATATAAAAATACATTCTTATTTCCCTTTTTTGTTTCATCATTTTAGAAGAGTTTATTCTTTTCAGGTAACAACTTCATTGAGATATAATCAAATATTCACCCATTGAAAGCATATAAAGGAATGATTTTTAGCATATTCAGAGTTCTGCAACTATCCCCACAATCAAAAGATGGAAAGGATCAGTGCAGTAGACAGATTTACCTTCAGAGACATGATGGTATGGATATGAAATTGTTTCCTTTTAGCTCTACAATGGGAGAGGAACAATCCCAAGAGAGACCTAACACTATGTGGAGAATCTTTAGTCTTTGAAGAACTGAAGCCATTATTGATCCAGTGTGTAGATATAATCCACTGACTTCCCTAATACAAACAGATTCTGTTTCCTGGTGAAGAGACTGAACAAGGTTTTTACTTCTTTAAACCCAGTTGATAATATTAAACTCTTTTTAAATCTTCTGGGCATATCCAATTGCAAATGTGTTAATGAAGAATGCATATTTATTTCTGTGGTTTTTCTGGGAAATCAAAATTAAACCAGAATTTATGGTCTGTGGCTCAGAACAGTTTCCAGAACATATTGCAAATTATCATTATCTCTTATGCATCTAATTAGAATCAAAGGAACAAATCTCAGAGCTTCACATTGCCCTTCCGAGAACACAGGGGAGAGTAACAGAGATACAGAAGTACAGTGGTTATCTGGTCTCAGAAGGGTGAGTTTCTGAACTTTTTTTGTATTGTGTCCTGTTTTGAGGTAGAAATCCTGGGATTAAGACATACTTTCCACCCCATTTTATGCATTCCTGACCCTCAGATGAATATGGTAGAAGAATCTGAGGAGCAGTAGAGAATGTTCAGAGATATTAGGGGCCTCAGAGTTCCCATATTTCAGTGTGTAAGTTCCCTCTCTGTGACAGCAACTCTCACTCTAGAAGATTTATGTGTTTTGCTTTGTGACTTTTGGCAGCTACTGAACCTCTCTAAGAGCTTGGTTTCTTAGTTTGATCCTGATACATTTTTCATGCTTCCCACCCCAGGAGGGTCTAGTCTGCATGAGAGGTCAGCTCCAGGTTCTTAGCAACTCTGCTTCCAATTTTACAGGTTAGGGTAAATAAAAGGATGAAGAGATGGGAGAGAATTAATCTGGCCAGTATATTTTCCTTCTTTTTCTCTTGGTTTTTCCACCCATCATGATTTCCTTTGGCAGCACTGGTTTTCATTCTGTGGTTTTGTTGTAGGTGCTCATTACTATATTTAGCTTCATAAACTCAAAAATGGGAAATTTCTGTCACTTGGTATCTGGGGTAAAGGCAGATTTTATGGGTCAGTGGTGGGATAATCTGAGACCTTTCCCATGTTTAGCACACTCCCACGGAGGAGATCCTCTGGGAAGTTCTGGGTTGTCCTCCGATGTAAACCTTTTTTTTTTTAACCCCACAGAACTCCAAGGGCAGAATGGCTACTGCAAATGACTCTTTTGTGACTGAATTCATACTGTTGAGATTAATAGATCACCCAGATCTCCAACTTCCCCTGTTCTTCTTTTTTCTAGAAATGTGTATGTTTACTGTGCTTAGAAACTTGGGGTTGATAACCTTCATACCCCATGTACTTTTTCCTCTTTAAATTGTCCTCCATAGGCCTCTGTAATTCTTCTATTTTTACACCAAAAATGCTGATCAACTTCTTATCAAAGAAGAATATTATTTCCTACCAGGGCTGCATGGCAGAGTTCTACTTCTGCTTTTTTTTGCCATCTCTGAGTGCTATGTTGACATCAGTGGCCTATGACTTCTCTGTGGTCATCTGTAAAACACTGCCATGTCCCCTAAAGTGTGCATCAACCTTGTTTTTGGTTCATACTTCATGGCATTTTCTGGTCACATAGCCAACATGCTGAGACAGACCTGTGATGCCAACAGCATCAACCATTATTTCTGTGCCATCCTCCCTGTCCTCCAGCTCTCCTGCACACTTTGTCAATAAGCTGGTGGTGTTCATCATGTCACACATCAAAGTCATCATTCCCAGTCTCACACATCAGTTCCACTGAGGGCAGGTTCAAGGCCTTTAACACCTGCCATTCCCTCATAATTGTTGTGTCTCCACTCCTCCTTCTCTTCCTCTTCCTCCTTCCTCTTTCTTCTTTCCAATTCTTCTTGCCTTGGTGTGTAGTTGTTCCAACCTCACTTGTGAAAAGTTTGTCTATTCTCCATGGAATTGCTTCCAAAAATTTTTAAAAAATCAATTGTCCCTGTATGTGTGGTTTCATTTGTGGACTCAACATTCATTCCTATGCATCCATCTATCCTTTTGTCACTACCATACTGTCTTGATTTTTGTAGCATTAATGTTATGTAAGTCTTGAAATCAGGCCATGTGAGTTCTCCACTTTGTTCTATTGCAAAATATTTGTGGCTATTCTTGTTCTCTTAGATTTACATTTAAATTTGAGATCAGCTTTCCATAAAACACCCTGCTGGGAATTTAATGTAATGCATGGATTATGTATCAGTTGAGGTGCGTGGACATATAGTGAATCTTCAGTTCTTAAACATAGTTTATCTTTCTATTTGTGTCTTTGATTATTTTCATTAGCATTTTATTCTGTATGGCAGTCAGATTATGCACATATTTTATTACATTTATACCTTAGTATTTCTTGTTTTAGGTGCTGTTGTAAATTTGACTGCTTTTTTACATAGCTTGTAACAGCTTGTTGAGATATCATTCATATGCCTTACAACTCATTCATTAAAGTGTACAAGTCAGTGGCTTTTATTTTATTCACAGGGCTACACAGTCATTTCCACAACCAATGTTAGAATATTTTCATCACCTAAAAAAGAAACTCCATACATTTTCATCATCACTCCCCAGTCATTTCATCCACTTATCCCTAGGCAACCATCAATCTACTTTTCAGTTTCTATAGATTTGTTATTGTGGAATTTCATCTGAATGGATCAAACAATGTGGTCTTTTGTGGCTGTATTTTCTCCCAATTAAAGTAACATTTTCAAGGTTCATCCATGTTGTAGCATGTGCTGGTAGTTCATTCTGGTTTTTTTTGCTGAATGATATTCTATTTTATGGGTATGACACATACTGTTTAGCCATTAGTTGTTGGACTACTGGTGATTTCATGAATAAATAATGCTTAGAACATTCTTGTAGAAGTTTCTTCATGGATGTTTGGTTTCATTTTTCTTGGATATATGCCTAGGAGTAGAATTGCTGTGTCAATACAGAAATTCTGTGTCTGCCACTTTGAAAAATTGCCAGATTATTTTCCAAAGTGGCTGCCCAATTTCATATTTTCAGCAGCAGTTTGTGAGGGGTCCGGTTTGTCTGGATCCTGACCAACATTTGTTATTATGTTTGTTGTTGTTGTTATTACAGTCATCCTAGTGGGTTTGAGATTGCATCTCATCATGTTTTAGATTTGAATTTTGTTGATTGCTAATGATATTGAGCATTGTTTCATATGCATATTGGCCATATGTATACCTGCTCTAGAGAAATAACTAATCAGATATTTTATTCATTTCTAGATTGGGTAACTTTCATTTTATTATTGAGGTTAAGAGTTCTTTGTATTTCTGTATACTAGGCCATTGTCAGATATGTAATTTGGAAATATTTTCTTCAATTATATGTGATTTGCTATTTCACTCTCTTTTGGTACTTTTGAAGAATAACTAATAAATTTATCTATTTTTCCTTTGTTGCTTGTGTTTATCATGTCATATCTAAGAAAGCATTGTGTAATCTAAAGTTATGAAAATTACTTCTTGAGTTTTATAGTTCTCATGCATTTAGGTCTGTGAATTATTTTATGTTAATAATTTTTTATTGAATGGCATAGGCATCCATGTTCATTCCTTTGTCCCAAAAACATAGTTAAAGAAACTATTCTTTGCTCATTATATTGCCTGGCATCCTTGTCAAACATCAAATGACCATAAATATGTGATTTTATTTTGTTACTCTAGGTTGTATGCCATTGATATATGTATTTTACATACATATATATATATATATAGAGAGAGAGAGAGAGAGAGAGAGATGATAGAGAGATAGAGATAGAGAGAGAGAGATAGAGAGATAGAGATAGAGATACAGGGAATATATAGAAATAGACATAGATATGAGAGAGAGAGAGGGAGAGAGAGAGAGGGAGAGAGAGAGAGGGAGAGAGAGAGAGAGAGAGAGAGAGAGAGAGATACAGGGAATATATAGAAATAGACATAGATATGCTCACATACTCACATACACACACTCTTTGAATGTATTTAAATGTAGGAAATTTGTTTTCTCTATGCTATAGGTTTTTGGTTTTTGCTTTCTTCCACATATCACTTGTATTAGTTGTACACTTTGCTTGCTGCATTTCTTTTGGGGTTTTCATCCCATGCTTAATAGTTAAAAATGATGATGGGGGTAGAGCAAGATGGCAGAGTCATGAAGAGTGGAATTTAGTTACTCCTCTAGGGAAGCTGGTAAATAGCCAGAAACTGTCTGAAACAGCTGTTTGGGGGACTTCTGTGACCAGACACACTTTGTACACCAGTCTGGAATGGATGGTATGGCTGAGATCAGAATGGAGAATTATAAGGCTCCCAGGCTTCTTTTCCTCATGGAAAAAATAAGTAGTGTTTGCTAGGGGCAAGGAGGTTGACTCAACCAGGCTCCAGTTACAGAATTAATTAAATTCAGACTGCTGATTGAAAGCTCTGAGCACAGGGACTTTTGGAGATGGAGAAGCTCAGAATACTGGAAAAGGGCGAGACCCCAAGAAAAAGGGTCATAGAGAGCTGAGTACCAAATCCATCTCAATTGGTGAACCAGGGGGCCGTGGTCCAGCTCTGAAAAGAGTTTGTTTTTTACTTTATCTCCATTTTTAAAATATTTTTAAAATAATTTTTTTACTTTTTTAAGGTAATTTCATTGAAATACATTCATATGCCATACAATCATCCAAAGCGTACAGCAGTTCACAGTTTCATCATATAGTTGTGCATTCAACACCACAATTTTTGAACATTTTCATTACTCAAAAAAATAGGAATAAAAGTAAAAAGAACACCCAAAATGTCCCATACCCCCCTCCTCCATATTTTTAATTTTTGTCCCCATTTTTCTACTCATTTTTCCATACACTGGGTAAAGGGAGTATGAGTCATAAGGTTTTCACAATCACACAGTCGCAGCATATAAGCTATATAGTTATATGATCACCTTCAAGAATCAAGCATACTGGATTGCAGTTCAACAATTTCAGATATTTCCTTCTAACTATTCTAATAAACTACAAATTAAAAAGGGATATCTATATAATGCATGAGTTACCTCCAGAATGACCCCTCAACTCCATTTGAAATCTCTCAGCCACTGAAACTTTATTTTGTTTCAATTCTTTTCCTTTTAGTCCAGAAGGCTTTCTCAATCACATGATGCAGGGTCCAAGCTTATCCCTGGGAGTCATGTTCCACATTACCAGGGAGATTTATACCCCTGGGAGTCATGTCCCATGTAGGGGGGAGGGCAGTGAATTTACCTGCTGAGTTCACTTAGAGAGAGAGGCCACATCTGAGAAACAAAAGAGGCCCTCTGGGGGTGACTTAAAACAATTATGAGTAGGCTTAGCCTGTCCTTTGCAGTAACAAGCTTCATAAGGGCAAGTCCCAAAATCAAGCTGGTGGTCCCTAATGCTTGCAAGAATATCAGGAATTCACCGGCTGGGGATGTTTAATATTTCCACATTTTTCCACAGTCCCTCAGGGGGGCTTTGCAAATACTTTTTATTCTCTGCCCAGATTACTCTGGGTCATATCAGGGCTTCATGCTAACCTGTACAAATCAACAAAATCTGAGTCCCTAGTTGAGGTTAAATGTAGTTATGGCATTTGAGTAAACTGACCATGCAAGTTAAATTATATAGTGTGCTATAGAAAATATAGATTTTGCACCATATAATCATCTCTTCCTTTGGTCCTACACAGAAAGGAAAGTTTTTAAAACACAGTTAATATCCTCTATCCTTTAGTCTGATCTACCCCAATCTCAACCAGGTCTATTTGTTCATATCTCCAATCGGTGACTGATCTCCTTTTCAGCCTCTTTAACAGTTGATTCATGGGGCAATGCCGATGCTCACAGCTGCCGAACTCTGGCTGTGAGTCTCAGATGCCACACAAACACCCGGAGCTCCAGGGACTGACCACATCATGCACAAACAGTTCAGAATCTCAAAATTTAGAAATAACTGTTACAACTCATGAATAAATGTGACTGCTGTAAGAGCTTACAATCTAGGAATCTTTATATAAGCCTTCCCCTTATAACTCAAGAGTTTATACATTATTATTAGTCCATATTAGTGAGGCATTGTAATGTTTGTCTTTTCATTTCTGGCTTATTTCACTCAACCTACTTTATTCACAGTCCATTCACTTTAGTGCATACCTCACAACTTCATTCCTTCTTGCTGCTCCTTCATGCAAAACATTCTTACATTTGTACACTTAATTACAGTCATTGACCACTGTAGGTTTCACTAAGTTATATAGCCCCAGGCTTTATCCTCTGTCTTTCTTTCTGGTATGATACAGACCCCTAAACTCCCTCTTTCAGTGCACTTACAATATTGTGCTGCCATCATACAGTATTGTGCTATCCATTTCTATATCTAAACAATCAATACTCTAAAACATTCTATACTTCAACATCAAATGGCTGATCTCTACCCTCGTACTGTCTCCTGATATCTTCATTTTTACACTCTTCTCCCGACCTCTCTCTCCTGTCTTTTCCTATCTGTCAGTAGCACTCCCTTTAGTCTTTATTATAGAGGAGGCTTCCTGTTCACAAACTCTCAGTGTCTTTTTATCTGTAATTTTTAAACTCTCCCTCATTTTTGAAGGAAAGTTTTGCCAGATACAGGATTCTTGGTTGGCAATCTTTTTCAGTATATTGAATATGTCATACCACTGCCTTCTTGCCTCCATGGTTTCTGCTGAGAATCTGCACTTAGCTGTATCAAGCTTCCCTTATATGTGATAGATTGCTTTTCTTTTGCTGCTTTCAGTATTCTCTTTTTGTCTTTGACATTTGAAAATCTGATTAGTAAGTGCCTTGGAGTAAGTCTATTTGGATCAGTTCTGTTTGGTGTTTGCTGTGCTTCTTGGACCTGTAAGTTTGTCTTTCATAAGGGTTCGGAAATTTTCAGTGATTATTTCCTCTCTTATTCCTTCTGCTGGTTTTCCCTTCTCTTCTTCTGGGACACATATAACATGTATATACATGTGCTTCATGATTTCATTCAGTTCCCTGAGACCCTGCTCATATTTTTCCTTTCTTTTCTCTATCTGTTCCTTTGTGTGCAGAGTTTCAGATGTCCGTCCTGTCCTCCACCTCACTGATTCTTTCTTCTGCCTCTCCAAGTCTGCTATTGTATGTCTCCATTGTTTTTCATCTCTTCTATTGTGCCTTTCATTCCCATATGTTCTGCCATTTGTTTTTTCAAGCTGATAAATTCTTCCTTATGATCACCCAGTGTCTTCTTTATATCCTTTATCTCTTTTGTCACATTCTCTCTCACCTTGTTGATTTGACTTAAAAGATTTGTTTGAACATCTATAATTAGTTGTTTCAATTCTTGAATCTCAGTTGAAATCTTAGTTTCTTCCTTTGGGTCATATCTTCCTGTTTGCTAATGTGGCTCATGATTTTTTACTGCCTAGCCATCTGATTTTCTTGATTGGTTTATTCTGGAAGTTGTTTTCTCTCTTTTGCCTAAGGTTTTCTTGTTAGTTGACTTTCTCTTTTTTCTTTTTTCTTTCCTTGGCCAGTTGTCAGATTGGCTGTGCCCCTCAGTCTTCACCCCAAAATCAGGTGTCCACCATGGTATGACACAGGGATGAGTCATAGGCACTGGGCATCCCAGCAAGTTCACTGTGTGTGATAATACAAATCTGTTGGCTTCAGTGGTGCTCTGTTTTCAACTGGCTAGCAAGACCTTTGTTTGTTTTGGGGCTCTGCTTTAACAGTTGGGTCTTCCCTACTTCTCAGCCAAAACAGAGCTGGATTTACATACAGGGCATATAAACTGTCCAGCAGATGGTGCTGTTGGTTACTTAATCATCCTCAGAGTCTGCTTTTGCCTCCAAGCACAGGCTTTGTGTGATCTAGCCATGTGAAACTGTGGGATTCCTATGCTCTCAGTTTGCTGGACAAAATCTGGATCGATGTGGTGCTCCCTCAGCTGACCCAGCACTCCAGCTATCTCCAAGGGAAGGAAACAGCCTCTGCTGGCTGCTGCTTTCCTCAAGGTTGGGGGAAGGGCTTTCACACCCAGGGCTGGAAACACATCTCTGGCCACATTTTCTCAATCTCTTTTTCCCTTACTGATCTGGGCCTTGAAATGTCCTCCCCTGTCCACTGGGTCTTGAAACATTGAGGGTATTTTTCACTGTTGTGAGATTTTAAAATCTGTCATGGGTTAGAGGGGTCCTGTCTGCTGATTCTGTGCCTTTCCCACATGGAGACCGAGTGAAGGGGAGGGGAAATGACCGGCTGGTCTGGGCCAGAAAGTTCCTACCTGATTTCTTTTTCTTCAGTTAGGCATTTGCAGATCTTTCTCCAGTCTGTATCCTCCAGAGTTTCAAACAATTCACAGTTGTACTTTTTTTGTTGTTGTTGAATCTTGGAGAGAAGTTTTCAGTAGCTGGTTACATCACCACATTGATGATGTCCTCTATAATTTTTTTTTAAACTTTTTAATAGCTCATTAGAGCTGCAGGCATTCTCAGGTTTCAGCCCTGCTGGAAGCAAGGGCAGAATTAAGGTATGTCTGAGAGTAACTAGTCAGGTGAAGGAGTTAATTCCCTAAAGGGCATATCTTTGAGTAATCTCCACTGGGAGCAAGGGCAGGTAGATCAGCCAAGCTCCAATTGCAGTTTTAATCTTGGCAGAGAGGAGATGAGGCTAACAACAACAAAACAGAGACTTTTGAGCTTGAAAGAGCACAGAATGCTAGAAAATGGGATGTACACCAAGAAAAGGGCCACAGAACATGGGGTAAAATCTCTGGCTCTTGACTAGTGAAACTTGGGGTCTGGGGACTGGGTCTGAAAAGGGGATTCTCTTTCTTCCCCTCTCTCTTTTTTTTTATAATCTCATTTTATTTTTCAAAGTATAGATATTTGCATATGAAAAATCTTTCAAAATATGCACCAATCATTGGTGGTTGTAACTGGATGGTGAAAGATCTAGTGATATTAAGTTTTTCCTGTTGTCATAGTTTATTTTCATTTACTTTAAAAATATTTTTGTAAATTACCCATGCATTAAATATTTTATAGGGAATGAGATCAAAGATAATTTCCATTAGAATTTTAATAGCATGGAGAAAAGCTTATGTTGCAGAATTCCATGAAAAAAGAAAGTAAAGGTATAAACAGTAAGATCACAACTTTTAAAAGTATACTTAGAAAACAGGATCAGAAGGAAACCCATCATGTTGACAGCATTTGTCTTTAGAAAGTAGTTTTGAGTGGATTATTTACTTCTATCCACATTTTTACATTTTCCAAATTTTCTATAATGAGCATATATTATAAAAGAATAAATTATAGCATAGATTATAAAAGAAATGTATACATATGCATAATAAAAACATTAAATACAGAGTATGTAAAAGAGAAAATTTTAAAATCACCAAGAATTTGAGTACAGAGACACCATTAAAATTTAGTATTTTCAAACATATATTAAATATACATTAAAAATATATAATCTGTTCCTTTTTTTGTTTTCTTTTCTAAAATTCATTTTATTAAGATATATTCACATACCATGCAGTCATACAAAATAAAGCGTACATTCGATTGTTCACAGTACCATTAAATAGTTGTGCATTCATCACCAAAATCAATCCCTGACACCTTCATTACTACACACACAAAAATAACAAGAATAATAATTAAAGTGAAAAAGAGCAATCAAAGCAAAAAAGAACACTGGGTGCCTTTGTTTTTTTTTTCCTTCCCCCATTTTTCTACTCATCCATCCATAAATTAGACAAAGGGGATTGTGGTCCATATGGCTTTCCCAATCCCATTGTCACCCCTCATAAGCTACAATTTTACACAATCATCTTCAAGATTCATGGGTTCTGGGTTGTAGTTTGATAGTTTCAGGTATCTACCACCAGCTACCCCAAATCATTAGAACCTAAAAAGGGTTGTCTATATTGTGCGTAAGAGTGCCCACCAGAGTGACCTCTCGGCTCCTTTTGGAGTCTCTCTGCCACTGAAGCTTATTTCATTTCTTTTCACTTCCCCCTTTTGGTCAAGAAGATGTTCTCTACCCCACGATGCCAGGTCTAGATTCCTCCCTGGGAGTCATAGTCCATGTTGCCAGGGAGATTTACTCCCCTGGGTGTCTGATTCCACGTTGGGGGGAGGGCAGTGATTTCACCTGCCAAGTTGGTTTAGCTAGAGAGAGAGGGCCACATCTGAGCAACAAAGAGGCATTCGGGAGGAGGTGCTTAGGCACAATTATAGGGAGGCCTAGCCTCTCCTTTGCAGCAAGTCTTCCCAAGGGCAAGTCCTGTGGTAGAGGGCTCAACCCATCAAACCACCAGTCCCCTATGTCTGTGAGCACATTAGCAACCATTGAGATGGGGCAGACCAATACCCCTGCATTCTCCACCAGCTCATCAAGGGGGCTCTGCAATATTTTTCCTTTTTTTTTAATCAGCTGTATAAAAAATAAAAAGAAAACATACAATAAAAGAACATTCCAAACACACCATAACAACGGTGTAAGAAAAAGACAACTAACCTAAAATAACTACTTTACTTCCAACATGTTCCTACTCTACTCCAGAAGAGTAACCTAATATAGCAACATTTCTGTGAACTTGTTCCTGCTATACCCATCAGAAATTAACAGACCATAGTCATTCCTGGGCATTCCCAGAATGTTAAATTTACCCCCGATAGCTTATCTGTTCTTATTGGATTATCGTTCCCCCTTCCTTAATTGCACTCTAGCACTAGTTCCCCTACATTCTACATTACAAACCATTTGTTTTACATTTTTCAATGTTCACATTAGTGGTAGCATATAATAGTTCTCTTTTTGTGCCTGGCTTATTTCGCTCAGCATTATGTCATCAAGGTTCATCCATGTTGTCATATATTTCACGAGATCATTCCTTCTTACTGCTGTGTAGTATTCCATCGTGTATATACCACATTTTATTTACCCACTCATCTGTTGAAGGACATTTGGGTTGTTTCCATCTCTTGGCAACTGTGAATAATGCTGCTAAGAACATCAGCGTGCAGATATCGCTTCATGTCACTGCTTTCAGATCTTCTGGGTATATACCGAGAAGTGCAATCTTGTTGATCTTAAAGAACCAACTCTTGCAGTTATTTATTCTATTGTTTTTTTTTGTTCTCTGTGTCATTTATTTCTGCTTTAATCCTTGTTTTTTTTTCTTCTACTTGGTTTAGGATTAGTTTGCTGTTCATTTTCTAGCTTCTTGAGTTGCTCAATTAGTTCTTTGATTTTAGCTCTTTCTTCCTTTTTGATGTATGCATTTAGTGCTATAAACTTCCCCCTCAGTACCACTTTTGCTGCATCCCACAGGTTTTTATATGTTGTGTTCTCATTTTCATTCATTTCTATATATTTAGCAATTTCTCTTGCTATTTCTTCGTTAACCCACTGATTGTTTAGGAGTGTGGTGTTTAATCTCCAGGTGTTTGTGAATTTTCTAAGTCTCTGATGGTTATTGACTTCTAATTGTATACCAATGTGATCAGAGAATATGCTTTGAATAATTTCAATTTTCTTAAATTTATTGAGGCTTGTTTTATGTCACAGCATGTGGCCTACTCTGGAGAAAGTTCTGTAAGCACTAGAGAAGAATGCGTATCCCAGTGATTTGGGATGTAATGTTCTATATATGTCTGTTAAATCCAATTCATTTATCAGATTGTTTAGGTTTTCAGTTTCCTTACTGGTCTTCTGTCTGGTTGATCTATCTGTAGGAGAGAGTGATGTGTTGAAGTCTCCCACAATTATTCTGGAAACACCAATTGCTTCCTTTAGTTTTGCCAGTGTTTCTCTCATGTATTTTGTGGCTCCTTGAGTGGGAGCATAAACATTTATGATTGCTATTTCTTCTTGTTGAATTGCCCCTTTTATTAGATTGTAGTGGCCTTCTTTGTCTCTCATAAGATCCTTGCATTTAAAGTCTTATTTTATCTGAGATTAATATTGCTATTCCTGCTTTCTTTTGGCTGTAGCATGAAGTATTTTTTTCTATCCTTTCACTTTCAATTTCTTTGTGACCCTGTGTCTAAGATGAGTCTCTTGTATGCAACATATTGATGGTTCACATTTTTGATCCATTCTGCGAATCTATATCTTTTAATTGGGGAGTTTAATCCAGTTACATTCAACGTTATTACTGTGAAGGCATTTCTTGAATCAGCCATCCTATCCTTTGGTTTATGTTTGTCAGATATATTTTATCCCTTTCTCTCTTATTGTCCTTTAGTGAACCATTACTGAATCTCTTTAGTATTGAATCTTCTTCCATATCTCTCTCTCCTTTCTTTGTTTCTCCCTTTAGTAACTCAAGTAAGGCAGGTCTTTTATTGGTAACATTTCTCAGCATTTGTTTGTGAAAAATTTAAGCTCCCCCTCAAATTTGAAGGAGGGCTTTCCTGCATAAAGAATTCTTGGTTGGCAGTTTTTCTCTCTCAGAATTTTAAATGTCATGCCACTGCCTTCTCGCCTCCACGGTGGCTGCTGAGTAGTCACTACTAGGTCTTATGTTGTTTCCTTTGCATGTGGTGAATTGCTTTTCTCTTGCTGCTTTCAGAAGTTGCTCCTTCTTTTAGTATTTGACAGTCTGATCAGAATATGTCTTGGAGTGGGTTTATTTGGATTTATTCTATTTGGAGTTTGCTGGTCATTTATGCTTTGTGTATTTATATTGTGTAGAAGGTTGGGGAAGTTTTCCCCAACAATTTCTTTGTATACTCTTTCTAGACCTTTACCCTTCTCTTCCCCTTCTGGGACACCAGTGAGTCTTAAATTTGGACGTTTTATATTATCTCTCTTATCTCTGAGGTCCATTTCGATTTTTTCAATTTTTTCCCCGTTCTTTCTTTTGTTCTTTCATTTTCTGCACTGTCATCCTCCAGGTCGCTGATTCTTTGTTCAGCTTCCTCTATTCTTGTACTATGAGTATCCAGAATCTTTTTAATTTGGTCGACAGTTACTTTTATTTCCATAAGATCATCTGTTTATTTACTCTTGCAATTTCTTCTTTATGTTCTGGGGTCTTTTTCATGTCTTTCATATCCTGTTCCAGGCTCTTGTTGTTTGTCTTTAGTTCTTTGATTAATTGTTCCAAGTACTTCATCTCCTCTTATCTTTTGATTTGGGTTTTTGGGTTTGGATTATCCATATCATCTGTTTTCTTCATATGCTTTAAAATTTTCTGTTGTTTTTGGCCTCTTGGCATTAGCTTAACTTGTTAGGGTTCTTTTAGGATATGTATTCTAATTCAAAGACTTATCTCTAATTTGTCACATCTGCAGCTTGGTGGCATACACGTTCTCTAACCAGCAGGTTGCATCCATAAGCCACCTATTCCCCTCAAGCCGGTTCTCCCCAACTTTGTCTTTGTGGTGTGTGGCAGTCTGATTCTTGTGGGGGTCCAATTGGTGCACTAGGTTTGTGTCTGTAGTCGATGCTGTCTGCTCTGAATGTGGGGCATGTGTCTGCCTCGTTAGGGAGGGAGGGCAGCTTTAATAATCAAACCTCCCAGGTGTTCCTGGAGATTTAATGCTGTTGCAAGTTTCTAAACCTTCAGTTCAGTCTCGCCACAGACTGTCTTTGCTGCTGACTCACAAGTCCTTGGTATTGGCGTATGATCCCTGGGATACTGAGTGGGTCCCTCTTCCAAGCTGTGACCTTCTAGGGCCTCTGCTGAGGGAAGGCTGTGCTACGTCACAAGTGCGCACCGTCCCTCAAGGGAAGTTCTGGGCTGCAGGGCTGTGTAGGGGCATTTCCAGCCTGCTGAAAGGATGGTCATATGGGGTGTGTTAATTTCCACCTTTTCACACCACTCTGCATTCCTAGCTCCAGGACAATTAGCTGTGTGTGTGCAAAAGGCTATTGTCCACACCAGATATTGTGGCATGTGCATGTATTGCTGGAAACACTTCCCGTCACACTGGGTTTTTTGGCTCAGCTCTGGGCTGTGGCACCGGTGCCAGGCAGGAGCTTTCCCAGCCTGTGGGGAAGATGCTGTAAAGGGAGTGGTTTTTCCCCTTTTTGGCTAACCTCCTCTGCCTTCCTAGCTCTGAGAGAATTAGCAGCGGGTGTGCAAAAGGCTATCATCCATGCCAGATATTGAGGTGTCCTCACAGGTTGTAGAGATGCCATTCTTGCTGCACTTCCCTGTGCAGTTCTTGCTGCTATATCCACAGCCGCTTTTGGGTTTTTAAAAAAAAGCTAGTCCAACTCCAAAAACCAACCCACGGTTTCCCCACACCACAGCGTGGCTGCTGGATATTCAGCAGGCTTACTCACTGGTTTCAGAACACAGACTCTGGGTTTCACCAAGTGCACAGTCCCTGTGGATTTAGCAGACCTTGTCCAGCTGCTGCATTGCTGGAACTGGTGCTCTGGGTCACTTTCTGGCTTTTATCTACTTTTCATGGAGGTGTTTTTTTGTCATCTCTCCTAACCGCCATCTTCCAGAAGTCTGGACATCTCTTAACACATCTTAATTCTAACTCTGATTTGAGGCTTTATTGTCTTTATTGTCAGAATCTCATTCAGATTGTGAGCCAGGGTTGGTGCAAGGATTCCCATGAAACAGGCCTACAGTCTCTTTTCAAACCCGAAGCAGTTGTGGAGTTATGGGGCTGGAGAAGGGGATTAAAAATTCAGTTCATATCATTAATTTTGCTTAACTTTAGATCCTTATCCAATAGGCTGCATCATGAATTTTCATTTACTAACCTAATTTAGTGCATTTAGCAGTTTCAACATTGTATGTGATATATTGAGAAGACCCTAAATAAGAGATAGAAACAAAGAAGAAATCTTCCAAAAAACCCACTAAAATTGAAATTCCAGAATTAATCTTTACTCCTGTGCTTCAGAAATTCACTACCAAATGATCTGTTCCATTTCTTTATGTTTAGGGATCTCCCTTCTCCCATAAAAAACTCACCATAATTGTGATAGCACAAATCATTCCTTTGTGTTCGTAGGCATTTCTTATTTTGATCAGTTTAAAAGGATTAAGAACAGACTGATATTTTTGGGTAAAATGGAAATGTTCCATATATAAGTATAGCATGATGCTTCCCACTTTGCTATATATAAGTAGAGTGTGTGTAAATATATTCAAGTGTATGTGAGGGTTTTCACATGTGCATGCTATGTATTTCTATGATGAGTTGATTATCCTGTGTCAGGTTAATTTAAAGCATAAAATAGAAAATTTGTTTTATAAAAAATCAAATGTACTACATACTTAAGGTGAGTAAGCATAATTTTGTATTACAAGCATATACCACAAGCGTCTTTAATGTGGTTGACCATGCTGGTACCAGCACTTGCTATGTTATGTCAGAATCCTCTTTTCATGATAGAGGCTATACATGGGAGAAACTGATTTTCCAAGTTTTCCTTGCAGCAAATATTGGCCAGCTGACTTAATTCTGACTGAAGTAATATGAGGGGAAGTCATGTATTGGATTCTGTAAAAAATTTATATCTTCATATACATGGAAAAGCATCTGAGGGGAATTCTCTTTTTTTCAAATTATCATGCTTTCTTCTTTGGGTATAGTTTTGTGAAGATATGATTGTTGGAGTTGTGACTGACATTTTGTGACCATAACGTGACAATCCTGGGGTATAAGTCCCCTAGATTAAGGATAATGTAATGGAAGGGTCTTGCACCTTGTTAAGAATGTTGGGTCATTGAAACAATGTTTGGCACTCTATGTCCAGATTTATTGTCATGTGAGAAAAATGAGCTCCTATTTAAGTGAGTTTTTAATTGCACATTTGGTAACTTGAAGGTAGAAACTTTGTAAGTAATAGCGTGGGTTACAGGTAATTCATGAGATTCAAAAATTTAAAATTACATTATTTTAATAGATAAATGTCTTGGGGAATTTCTTGCTCCATCTTTATAAAGATTCATGAGAAAATCTGTAATTAATTTTGATGAGACGTATTTGTACATATTGATAATTGAATTTGAAATATCTATTTCACCTGGCTAGTGTTCATTGTTCATTATACTGATGTTTTCTCTGAAAAGTAAATCCTCTCCAAAATTCTGTTTCTTATATTTCCTGAAAAATTTTAGATTTTGCACAATACTTAATGTGCTCAAAGTACTTAAAGGAATGAGAATATTTATTTCTTTGCTTCTTCTCTGGCTCCAATGCTTCTAAAAGTAAAATTAAGGCAGACTGATAGTTTTGGAGACATACTTTTATTACAAGCTTCAAATATGAAGTAGGTAATGGAAAAACATTGAAAGGTCTTGAGCTAGGAAGAGAGAGAGTTGCATTTTCAGAGATTGTTTTAACAGCACTATAGATGGCTGAATTAGAGTATGTGAGGAATTCTAGAATAATGGTTAGAAGCCACTACAGTTCAGGAATACAGATCAGCTAAAACCTAAAAAGTTCCTAAATTTGGGTAGTGGCTGTGGTAATGGGTACATGGACTGTGTAGGTAGCTATCACAACTATATATATATATATAATTGTTCCAGTTTGCTAATGCTGCCATTATGAAAAATACCAGAAATGGATTCATTTTTATAAAGGGGGTTTATTTGGTTACAAAGTTACAGTCTTAAAGCTATAAATGTGTCCAAGCTAAGGCATCAACAATAGGGTACCTTCACTGAAGGATGGCCAATGGCAACTGGAAAACCTCTGTTACCTGGGAAGGCACGTGGCTGATGTCTGTTGATTCTGGCTTGTGTTCCAGCTCCTCTCTCAGCTCCTGTGTGTTCTTGGTTCTCCTGGGACATTTCTCTCTAAGTGCCTGGGGGTCCTGTCTTAGCATATCCTGGGGCAAACTGTGGGCTTCATCTCTCTTAGCTTCTCTGGAGCAAACTCTGGGCTAGCGAGAGTCTGCTTTCAGTGGCCATCTCCAAATGTCTCTCTCAGCTGCTCTTAGGTCCTTCTGTTTGTGAGCTCTTTTATGTGAACTCCAGTGATTAAATCAAGACCCACCCTGAATGGGTGGGGTCCATATCTCCATGGAAATAATCTAATCAAAGATATTATCCACAGTTGGATGGGTCACATCTCCATGGAAACATCAACTCAAGAGTTCACACCCTAATCAAAAAGATTAATCAATATCCCCCCACAAGACTGCATTACAGAACATGGCTTTTTCTGGGGGATATAATATATTCAATCTGGCACAATAATCTAACAAGCCATTGTCTTACTACCAGGAGGAATGTAGTAAACAAGACAGAAGTATCTTTTGTCCTTACAGAGCTTTTAGTTTATAGGAGAGCACAGAAATTTAAAGAAAAAGAATAATGTCTGACGAATGTTATGATGGAGAACTTAAATTGTGACAGGTGACTTCTATTAAAAATTTACCATATTCCATGCATTCTTTTAAGCACATGACTTATACCAGCTCAACTAAACATCACAACATAATGAAAGAGATGCATTCATTCCCATCCTTATCTTATAAACTCTGAGGCAGAGAGAGTTGGTAATTTTCCATAATCTTAGAGATACAAATTAAGGAAGTAGGCAACAAACACATTCCTTCTAATGCAAGAACCTAAATTCTTAACTATTATAATGAGAAGAAATTGATGATCTTAGTTACTGAAAAGTTGTCTGAGAACTCATAGTGGGGAGAACCTAAGATGGCGGCTAGGTGAGACAGGGCAAAAAAAACACCTCCATGAAAAATATTAGATAAAAGCCAGAAAGTGACCCAGAACACCAGTTCCAGCGATGTACCAGCTGGACAACGTCTGCTAAATCCACAGGGACTGTGCATTTGGTGAAACCGGGAGTCGGCATTCTGAAATGAGTGAGTGAGCCAGCTGCAAGTCTGGCAGCCACACTGCAGTGTGGGGAAACTGTGGGTTGGCATTTGGAGATGGACTAGTTCTTTGAAGAAAAAAAAAAGACACGAAGCGACTGCAGATACGGCGGTGAGAAATGCACAGTGAAGCATGGCAGGAGTGGGCTGTGCCAATGCCTCAGTGTCTGGCATGGAGGATAGCCCTTCCCACACCTGCTGCTGATTTCTTCAGGCCAGGGGGAGCAGAGGGGAGCCAAAAGAAAGAAACCATGCCCCTTGCAGCCATCTGCCCAGCAGGCTGGGGACGCTCCAGCCAAGGGCCAGAGCCATAGCCTAGAGCTGTGCCAAGGGTCCCAGTGTGACAGGGAGTGTTTCCCGCAGCACTGTGCACATGCCACAATATCGGCTGTGGATAGTGGCTTTTAGTGCACCGACAGCTAATTGTCCCGGAGCTGGGAAGGCGGAGCTGTGCAGAAAGGGGGAAACTAACATGTCCCCTTCAACCATCTTCACAGCAGGCTGGGAATGCCCCTTCATGGCCTGGTGGCCCAGGGCTTCCCTGGAGGGCCGGCATGCACTGGTGATGTGGCACAGCCATCCCTCAGCAGAGGTCCTGGAAGAGCACGGCTGAGAAGGGGGACCTGCTCGGTATTCCCAAGGACTCTACGCCAATACCAAGAACTTGTGGGTCACTGGCAGAGACAATCTGTGGCAAGACTGAAATGAAGGCTTAGACACTTGCAACAGCCTTAAATCTCCAGGAACACCTGGGAGGTTTGATTATTAAAGCTGCCCTGCTTCCTAACCATCCAGACACACGCCCCACATTCAGGGCAGACAGCACCAACACACCCAAACTTAGTGCACCAGTTGAAACCCACAAGAATCAGATCCCCTCACACAAAGACAAATTTGGGGAGAACTGACTTGAGGGGAATAGGTGACTTGCAGACGCCATCTGCTGGTTAGTTAGAAAAAGTGTACACCACCAGGCTGTAGATCTGACAAATTAGAAATTGGTATTTTTTACATCCTGAAAGAATCCTATCAAGTAAAGTAAATGCCAAGAGGCCAAAAACAACAGAAAATTTTAAAGCATATGATAAAACCAGATGATGTGGAGAACCCAAACCCAAACATCCAAATCAAAAGATCAGAAGAGAGACAGTACTTGGCACAATCAAAGAACTAAAGAAAAAAAACAAGAGCATGGTACAGGATATAAAGAACATGAAGAAGAGCATGGCACAGAATATAAAGGACATCAAGAAGACCCTAGAAGAGCATGAAGAATAAATTGCAAGAGTAAATAAAAGAAACTGTTGGCCAAATTAAAAAGACTCTGGATACTCATAGTACAAGATTAGAGGAAGTTAAACAATGACTCAGCATCCTCGAGGACCAGAGAACAGAAAATGAAAGAACAAAAGACAGTATGGGGAAAAATAAAAAAAATCAAAATGGATCTCAGGGATATGATAGATAAAATAAAACGTCCAAAGTTAAGACTCATTGGTGTTCCAGAAGAGAAAGAGAAGGGTAAAGTTCTAGAAAGAGTATACAAAGAAATTGTTGGGGAAAACTTCCCAAACCTTCTACACAATATAAATACACCAAGCATAAATGCCCAGCAAACTCCAAATAGAATAAATCCAAATAAACCCACTCCAAGACATATTGTGATCAGACTGTCAAATGCTGAAGAGAATGAGCAAGTTCTGAAAGCAGCAAGAGAAAAGCAATTCACCACATACAAAGAAAACAACATAAGAGTAAGTAGCGACTACTCAGTGGCCACCATGGAGACAAGAAGGCAGTGGCATGACATATTTAAAATTCTGAGAGAGAAAAATTTCCAACCAAGAATACTTTATCCAGCAAAACTCTCCTTCAGATTTGAGGGAGAGCTTAATTTTTCACAGATAAATACTGAAAGATTTTGCTAATAAAAGTGCTGCCCTACTTCAGATACTAAAGGGAGCCCTACCAACAGAGAAAGAAAGGGGAGAGAGATATAGAGAAATTTGACATATATACAACATTACATCCTGAATCACCAGGACACACATTCTTCTCTGGTGATCATGGATCTTTCTCCAGAATAGACCATATGCTGGGACATAAAACAAGCCTCAATAAATTAAAGAAAAAAAAATTGAATTTATTCAAAGCACATTCTCTGATCACAATGGAATACAAATAGAAATTAATAACCATTAGAGACTTAGAAAATTCACAAACACCTGGAGGTTAAAAATGAGGGGGAGATGAAAGCATTTCCAGATAATCAAAAGCTGAGGGACTTCATCACCAGTAGATCAGTCCTATAAGAAATGCTAAAGGGAATTGAGCAGGCTGAAAGGAAGGCACACTAAACAATTGACTGATACCACATGAAGAAATAAGGATTTCCAGTAAAGATCACATTAAATATAAATACCAATAGTACTGTATTTTTGATTTGTAACTCCACTATTTACTTCCTATGGGATCTAAAATACATAAACTGTAATGATAAATCAGTGATTTTGGACTCAATGTAAAATATGTAATTTTTGACAAGAACTACATAAAGGTGGGGGAATAGAGGAGTACAGGAACATAGTTTGTGTGTCCTATTGAAGTTCAGTTGGTATCAAAAAAAAACAAGATTGTTATAGATTTAAGAGGTTAAATTTAAGCCCCCACGGTAAACACAAAGAAAGTATCAGAGAATATGACCATAGAGATGAAAAGTAGAGTATGGGTTATGAGAAGTGGGGGAAGGGGCAATGGGGCGTTAAGAAATGAGCGTAGGGTTTCTGTTTGGGGTGAAGGGAAATTTCTAGTAATGGATGGTGGGAAGATGATGGCATTGCAACATTCTAAATGTGATTAATCCCACTAATGGAATGCTAGGGAGGGGTTGGAATGGGAAGATTTAGGCTGTATATATGTTTCCACAATTGGAAAAAAAAAAAAAAAAGACAGTCTAAATAGATAATGACAAATGCCAAGAATGATTGGATGATCCTGGATGGGATCTGAGGATGGAGGAGAGGAGGCTCAAAGGGACACAGTTGGGACATAAGGAAAAAAAAAAAAAAAGGAAATATAGAATGTAAGCTTTGTATCAATGTTGAATTTCTTGAACTCCTTAGCTGTGCTTAATGGGATTGCATAAAAGAATGTTCTTGTTCATGGGAAATGTATATGTGAATTATATTGTTTGTTCAAGGATGTGTGCAGCTTACTCTCATATGTTCAGAAGACAGAGTAATAGATGCTAGATGATAGGAAGGGAGGGAGGGAAAGAAAGAAATGGTGGTGTGACAGGATGTTAAAGTTGGTGGATCAGGTATCGGGGGGGTCAGGGTATACTAGAATTCTATGTATGGGGTTTGCATTGTTTTTGCAACTGTTCCTGTAAGTTTGAATTTATTTCAAAATAAAATTTAAAAAAAAAACCTCATAGGACATTCAGGTAGAAATTTCCATTAGGTGTTTAGAAATAAAGACATTGAAGGAGGGCAGTGTGTTAAAAATTATTTGTAAATGTCCCAGAAGAGACAATAAGTGAAGTCAGTTACTGTAAGCCTTGAGAATACAGAAATTAAGGAGACTGTAGGCTGAAACCATGTGGAAATAATCATTTAGATGTGGGAAGAAAGAAGGAAAGGAAAGAATACAATAGGCAGGTTTCCTTTCAGAGGTGAAGAAGGTAGGGATATGGGAGTTCCATTTTAGCTCTGCATTGGGGGATGTATAATCCCTAGAGGGAAGTGAAAACTTGAGGAAAATATTGGGTCCCTAAGGAACTGAAGACATGTCATAGTAAATACAGTCCCCTTATTTCCCTATTACAGACAGAATCTGTTCCCTGGAGAAGAGACTGAGCAAGTTTCTAACCTGTTTATAACTAAGTGTGCTGTATTACTAAACTAACATTGAATCCTCTCCATCTTTCCTAAAAAATACTCATTTTTTTTATCTGATGGTTGACAGGCTCACAAATAAAATAAGAAGTTATGATCTTTAGCTCTGAATGATTTCCAGGGCATACTGGAAATGAAGTCTGGTATGCATCCTCTTAGAATAAAAATTAATAAAATCTTAGTTTGAAATTGCTCTTAGAAAGCTACTTGGATATAATATAGCAAACAGGAAGCTCAGGGGTTTTCCAGCCTAAAGATGGTGAGTTTCTGAATTTCATTTGTATGTGTCCTCCTAGTGTTGAGATGGAAATCCAGGGGTTAAGGAATGCTGCTTTGTCTCCTATACTGTGGAGTCCTGAAACACAAGTGAATCAGGTGGAAGAATCTATTTGAGGGGAGAGCAAAGAATGTTCAGAGACATAGGCCCTCAGGATTCCCATATCTCAGAGTCTTTCTTCTCTGTCTATAGTTTTTACTCTGTGACTTAAGACAGCTGCTGGACTTACACGGGTGCCTTAGTTTTGAACTAGAAACAATGTTCAAGGTTCCCACACCAGCAGTGTCTAATCTTCACGGGAGGCAGCTCCAGGTTGCCAGGGCCACTTCCTCCAGTTTTACTGCTGAGGGGAGGTTTCCTGTGAAAGAAGAGATGGTAGAGAGGAAAAAGAAGGATTCTGCCCTGGTCCATTTTCCTCCTATGTTTTCCTTTGGTTTTTCCAGCTGTCATGTTTTCCTATGGCAGCACTTGTCTTCACACTGTGGGGGTTAGTTGTAAGAGTTCTTTACTATAATTATTTTTGAGGACTCATAATGGGAATTCGATGTTACTTGGGGATAAAGACAGATTCTAAGGGTTCATGTTGGATTTGTCTCACACATTCCAATTGTGGAGCCCACTCTTGTTGGAAGAGATGTGGGAAGATTGGGGTTGCCGTCTAAAATAAGTCCTTTCTCTTGTCCCTACAGCTCTCCCAGAGAAGAATGGCTACTGAAAATTTCTCTTTTGTGACTGAGTTCATACTGGTGGGAATAACAGACCACTCAGATCTCCAGCTCCCTCTCTTCTTCCTGTTTCTAGCAATGTACATTATCACTGTACTGGGAAACTTGGGCTTGATAACTCTAATTGGGCTGAATTCTCACCTTCACACCCCCATGTACTTTTTCCTCTTTAACTTGTCCTTCATAGACCTCTGTTATTCATCTGTTTTTACACCCAAAATGCTGATCAAATTCTTATCAAAGAAGAATATTATCTCCTACCAGGGGTGCATGGCTCAGCTCTACTTCTTCTGCTTTTTTGCCATCTCTGAGTGCTATGTGCTGACATCAATGGCCTATGATCGCTATGTGGCCATCTGTAATCCACTCTTGTATAATATTGCCATGTCCCCTAAAGTGTGCTCCAAACTTATGTTTGGTTCATACCTGATGGCATTTTCTGGTGCTATGGCCCACACTGGATGCATGCTGAGACTGACCTTCTGTGATGCCAACATCATCAACCATTATTGCTGTGACATCCTTCCTTTGCTCCAGCTCTCCTGCACAAGCACCTATGTCAATGAGCTGGTTGTGTTCATTGTGTGTGGCATCAACATTATCGTGCCCAGTCTCACAATCTTTCTTTCTTATGGTTTCATTCTCTCCAGCATTCTGCATATAAATTCCACTGAAGGTAAGTTCAAAGCCTTCAGTACCTGCAGTTCCCACATAATTGCTATTTTGTTGTTTTTTGGGTCATGTGCATTTATGTATCTCCAGCCATCTTCTGCAGCGTCTATGGACAAGGGAATAATCTCTTCCATCATTTACACTAATGTTGTTCCCATGATGAACCCCTTAATCTACAGCTTGAGGAACAAAGATGTTAAATTTGCTCTGAGGAAAACCATGCATAGGAGAAATTTTCTATCATAAATAGTATGTCCTCTGAAGGTAGTTTCTGGAGGCTCTCTGTTTTAATTTGGTTGCAGCTTTCTTATTCTATTTCTTTATTATCATGGTGAGGGAAATTTGAGCCTTCTCTCACTAATTTATTTCAACTTTGGTTAGAGTAGGTCTTCTTTTCCTCACCATTTTCACAATTACTGCTTCTCATATCTTTTCCTCTTTGAGAAGAACATGAAGGAAGGAATTTATTGTGTCTGTTTTTTCATTGTCTGAACTTTTTCTTTTCTCCTGCAAAATGATGACTCATCCTGAAATGACTGAATAAAGAACACTAAGGTGACATTTTATCATTGGATATTTTCTACTCTGGTTGCCAGTTGTAATATGCCATTTGAATCATGAATTAAATATGTCCCACTCCTGTCTTTCTGTCCTCCACCAAGCAGGAGTATGTCTCCCTTAAATGGCTGTGTTTCCCTCGGAGAGGCTCCATAAAGACTATCAAGAATTACCCCAATTTGCGAAAGTAATACTATGCACTTTACTTCTTTTCCAAAGAGTTATTTTTTATTTACCTCCAGACAAATATGTAATAAATGACCAAGATATACTCATTGCTGGGTTAGTAAAATGAAACCCAGAGAGATAAATGCTTTGTTTAACATCACACAGCTTCTTAATGAAAAAGCCTAATGTAAACTCTAGGGTCCTGAATTCAATCCTATTGCTCTTTCTAGTATACTTTGCTTCTATTTTATTTTATTGTATTCCAATGGACATGACAAGATAAAACATTTCTTTTTTTGAAATTTACTCTGATTATTTCTATGAGGATACATGAATTACTCTCAGGGGTTTTGCTGTTTTGGATTATGAAAATGTTTGATGGTTCCTTTTGTGGGAAGGAAGAGGTTTATAGATTTAGTATAGTTTAGAGATGATTGATTCAGACACAAAACTGACTTATTCTGCAAAATAAAA
Source organism: Choloepus didactylus (assembly GCF_015220235.1). Taxonomy (NCBI): domain Eukaryota; kingdom Metazoa; phylum Chordata; class Mammalia; order Pilosa; family Megalonychidae; genus Choloepus; species Choloepus didactylus. The sequence goes on along the minus strand of NC_051312.1, from coordinate 141,902,037 downwards.
TAAAAGGAATTTGGAATGTTTGCTGGAGCTTGTATTTTAGAGATTATGGGGATGGGTGATAAAAGATAACAGCAATATGTGTTTAAGCCAGGAACCAAAAAGATACATGGTCAATACTAAGAGGTCCCTGGGTCAGAATGGTCAGGGACCATTTTGAAACTGCATTTCACCCTGAATTTATGCCTGGTATGCTGTCATTATCATTTATGCTGTCATTATCCTTCAGTCTCCAAAATGCTAAGAGAAACTTAGTTTACAGTTACTCCACCATTATTAGAGCTTGGGAGGATAAAGAAGGAAATGTTCTGATTACATTTTTGGGTAATAAGATAGCAGACAGCAACTTCATGAGGAAAAAAAAGTAGTAAACAAAACACAAGATAGAATTTAGAATGTAAAATGATGGGAAAATGAAACCCCTTGTCCTGTCATGTCATCTCCCTTATAGGAAATTCTAAATTTATCATGGATATCATAGGTTATCTCTGGGTAGGATGATGATTTTGGGTATGTGATATTATGGAAATGTTAAACCAACAGAAGTGGAGGACCCAACTAGAGTATGTGTTTTTGTTGGCTTCCATGTGTTTTCTTCAGTACCTTGTATTAGCCACTGATTGTTAAACTTTTCAACCCAAGCAAAAACATCAATATTAAAACTTGTGTACCTCTAATGACTTTATTGTGAAAATAAAACCACAATTATACATTGGAAAATATTTGGAAAGAGCATATCCAATAAGCATTTAATATTCAGATATGTAAAGAAATTCAATTCAACAACAAAAACACAAACAACACTATTAAAAAGTGATCAAAAGACTTGAATAGAGATTTCTACAAATAAAATACACAAAAGACCAAAAAGCACATATAAAAATGCTTAATGTCATAACCCTTTTGGGAAATGCAGATTAAAACCACAATGATATACCATTTCACACCCACTAGAATGGCTACTATTAAATGGAAAATTACAAGTGTGGGAGAGGATGTGGAGAAATAGGAACACTCATTCTTTTTTTGTTTTCTTTTGTTTTTTAAAATGCAATTTTATTGAGATATATTCTCTCACCATATAATCCATTCAAAGTATACAATCAATGGCTCAGAGGATCGTAATATAGTTATTCATTCAATTTTAGAACATTTTCATTACTCCAAAAAATTAATAAAAATAAAAAATGAAAAAATAAAAATAAAGAACACCCCAAACATCCCATACCTCTTATTCCCCCTAGTCTTTGTTCATTTTTTTTTGCCTTTATTTTATTACTTGTCTGCGCATACACTGGATCGAGGGAGTGTTTAGTCACAAGGTGTTCATAATCACATGGTCCCATGATAAAAGCTATATAGTTTTACAACATCATCAAGAATCAAGGCTATTGCATTACAGTTCAACAGTTTCAGGTATGTCCTTCTAGCTATTCTGTTATACACTAGAAACTTAAAGGAATATCTTATATAGATAAGATATTATATGCATAAGAATAACCTCCAGAATGACTTCTAAACTCTATTTGAAATCTCTTAGCCACTGAAACTTTATTTTGTTTCATTTTCCCCCTTTTGGTCAAGAAGGCATTTTCAATCCCACAATGCCAGGACAAGGCTCATCCCTGGGCATCATGTCCCACATTGCCAGGGAGACTTACACCCTGGGAGTCATGTCCCACATAGGGGGGATGGTAGTTAGTTAATTTGCAGAAGTGGCCTAGAGATACAGGCCACTTCTGAGCAACAAAAGAGGTTCTCTGGGAGTGAATCTTCGGCATAGTTATGAATGGCTTAGCATCTCCTTTGCAGGAATAAGTTTCATAAGGGCAATCCTCTAGATCAAGGGCTTGGCTTATTAAACTGGGAGCCCCTAATGCTCAAGAGAATAGCAGGAACTCTCCAGATGGGGAAGTTTATTAGTTCCACATTTTTACCAAGTTACTAAAGGGGACTTTGAAAATACTTTTGTATTTTCTACCCAAGATATTCTTTATCATGTACGGAATAACAAGATTTCAATTTCCTATTCTAAGTTCCATGTAATTACATTGTTTAAATAAACGGACCAAGCAGGTTAATTTAGATAGTGTTCTACTGAAAATGTAAATTTTGTACCAAATGAACCTCTTTTCCTTTGGTCTCAAATGGAAGATGGAATTTTAAAGTACAGTCACTATCAACCTTTACCCTGCATTCTGATTTACCTTAGTCCTAACTAAGTCTGTTTCATTCATATCTCTAACTGTAGTCTGATCTCTTTTTCAGCTTCTTCAACAGTTACTATATGGAGTAATGCTGATTTTCAGAGCTGAAGAACTCTGAGTGTCAGGTGTCACACAGATGCCCAAATTTCCAGGGAACTACCCAGTTATACACAAAGAGCTCAGCATCTCAGAATTTAGAAATAAGAGTTAAAGCTCAGGAATAGATATGACTGCTGTAATAGCTTTACATTCTGAGGAAGCTTTACATTCTGAGGAATCTTTACAGTAAGCCTTATTGAACATTCTGTACCCCTTAATCATTAATTGCCCAAAATCTGCCCTTGTTCAATCCACAGATAACCTATGTTATTGAATTCAATTCTCAGCATTTGCTCATTTTAGTTAGTTTATATTAGTGAGGCCATACAATATTTGTCCCTTTGTTTTTGGCTTATGTCCTCAAGATTCATTCATCTAATTCCATGCCTCATGATTCAGTCCTTCTTGCAGTCACTCGATATTCCATTGTACATATACACCACAGTTCACCTCTCCATTCATCCATGTACCTTTAGGTCACTTCCATCCATTGCAAATTGTGAATAATGCTGTCATAAACAACAGTATGCAAATGTCTATTTGTGTCCCTGCTTACAGTTCTTCCAAGTATACACCAAATAACAGGGTTGCAGGAACATATGGCAGCCCTCACCCAGCCTCCTGTGGAACCACCACACTGCTGTCAACAGGAGCTTCACCGTTATACTTTCCTAGCAACAGTGAATACATGTATCTCTATCTCCACATCTTCTCCAGCACTTTATCTTTTTTTTTTTCATTTTTGTTGAGATTGTTCAGATACCATACAATTATCCAAAGATCCAAAGTGTACAATCACTTGCCCCTGGGTACCCTCATACAGCTGTGCATCCATCACACTTAATTTTTGTTCAATTTTTAGAAACTTTTCATTACTCCAGACAAGAAATAAAGTGAAAGATGAAAAAAAAAAAAAAAAAAGAAAAGGAAACTCTAATCCTCCCCTATCCCTAACCAACCCCCCTCAATTGTTGACTCATAGTATTGGTATAGTACATTTGTTACTGTTTATGAAAAAATGTTGAAATGCTACTAACTGTAGTATATAGTTTGTAATAAGTATATAGTTCTTCCCTATATGCCCCTCTATTATTAACTTCTAATTGTATTGCCATACATGTGTTCTGGTTCATGGAAGTGATTTCTAGTATTTGTACAGTTGATCATGGACATTGCCCACCATAGGATTCAGTTTTATACATTCCCATCTTTTGACCTCCAACTTTCCTTCTGGTGACATATATGACTCTGAGCTTCCCCTTTCCACCTCATTCACACACCATTCGGCACTGTTATTTATTCTCACATCTTGCTACCAACACCCCTGTTCATTTCCAAACATTTAGGTTCATCCTAATTGAACATTCTGCTCATACTGAGCAACCACTCCCCATTCTTAAGCCTTGTCCTATATCTTGGTACCTTATATTTCATGTCTATGAGTTTACATATTATAATTAGTTCCTATCAGTGAGACCCTGCAATAATTGTCCTTATGTGTCTGGCTTATTTCGCTCAGTATATTGCCCTCGAGGTTTTGTCATCAACCTATTTTTTTTTAATATGGTTTTGTTCACTCATCATACATTCCATCCCAAGTAAATAATTGATGGTTTTCTGCATGGTCATACATTTATGTGTTCACCACCTTCACCACTATCTATATAAGAGCATCTACATTTCTTCCACAAGGCAGGAGGGAGAGTCAAAGAAGGTAGAGAGGCAAAAGAAAGAGGAAAAAAAAATGACAGCTAGGAAGCAGCAAAAGGAAAAATAACCTTAAATGAAAGTAGAATAAAGAATCAGACAACACCACCAATGTCAAGTGTCTAACATGCCTCCCCTATCCCCCCCTCTTATCTGCATTCACCTTGGTATATCACCTTTGTTACATTAAAGGAAGCATAATACAATGATTCTATTAGTTACAGTCTCTCTAGTTTATGCTGATTACATCCCTCCCCCAATGTCTCCCCATTTTTAACACCTTGCAAGGTTCACATTTGCTTGTTCTCCCTCGTAAAAGAATGTATTTGTACATTTTATCACAATTGTTGAATACTCTAGATTTCACCAAGTTACACAGTCTGTCTTTATCTTTCCTCCTTTCTTGTGGTGTCTCACATGCTCCCCACCTTCCTCTCTCAACTGTATTCATAGTTACCTTTGTTCAGTGTACTTACATTGTTGTGCCACCATCTCCCAAAATTGTTTTCCAAAGCACGCACTCCTGTCTTCTATCACCCTGTAGTGCTCCCTTTAGTATTTCCTGTAGGACAGGTGTCTTGTTCACAAAGTCTCTCATTGTCTGTCAGAAAATATTTTGAGCTCTCCCTCATATTTGAAGGACAGCTTTGCTGGATACAGGATTCTTGTTTGGTGGTTTTTCTCTTTCAGTATCTTAAATATATCACACCACTTCCTTCTTGCCTCCATGGTTTCTGCTGAGAGATCCGCACATAGTCTTATTAAGCTTCCTTTGTATGTAATGGATTGCTTTTCTCTTGCTGCTTTCAGGATTCTCTCCTTGTCTTTGACATTTGATAATCTGATTATTAAGTGTCTTGGCATAGGCCTATTCATATCTCTTCTGTTTGGAGTGCGCTGCGCTTCTTGGATCTGTAATTTTATGTCTTTCATAAGAAATGGGAAATTTTCATAAATTATTTCCTCTACTATTGCTTCTGCCCCGTTTCCCTTCTCTTCTCCTTCTGGGACACCAATGATACATACATTATTGTACTTTGTTTCATCCTTGAGTTCCTGGAGACGTTGCTCATCTTTTTTCATTCTTTTCTCCATCTGCTCCTTTGCGTGTAGACTTTCAGGTGTTTTGTTCTCCAGTTCCTGAGTGTTTTCTTCTGCCTCTTGAGATCTGCTGTTGTATGTTTCCATTGTGTCTTTCATCTCTTGTGTTGTGCCTTTCATTTCCATAGATTCTACTAGTTGTTTTTTTGAACTTTTGATTTCTGCTGTATACATGTCCAGTGCTTCCTTTACAGCCTCTGTCTCTTTTGCAATATCTTCTCTAAACTTTTTGCATTGATTTAGCATTAGTTGTTTAAATTTCTGTATCTCAATTGAAGTGTATGTTTGTTCCTTTGACTGGGCCATAACTTTGTTTTTCTTAGTGTAGATTCTGTTGTCTAGGCATGGTTTCCTTGGTTATCCAAATCAGGTTTTCCCAGACCAGAACAGGCTCAGGTCCCAGAGGGAAGAAATATTCAGTATCTGGTTTCCCTGTGGGTGTGTCTTAGAAAATTGCTCCACCCTTTGATGCCTTGAGTCACTGTGCTTTTCTGCCCAGCAGGTGATGCCTTTTAGCCTAGAATTCTTGACTGGTATGAGGAGGTATGTTCCCCCAGGCTCTGGGGTCACGTTCTGAATGGAAAGGGCCCCACCCCTTTCCTCTTAGAGAAGACAGACCCCCCAGGTGGAGGTCATTAGCATTTCAATGGTCTTGCTCTCTGCTTGTGCTGTCTCCACCCTTCCCAGAGTCACAGCCCTGGAAACTGAAAATGACTGGGCCAAAAAAGAAACAGATAGTCCCCTTCAGACCCAGTCCAAGGCGACCCACCGGCTCTCCCAGGTCAGTCGTCATCCAAAGCCTCTGTCTGTTTTTTGGGGATGCGTATCTGTAGTGAGCAGTTCACATTCGCTACTTAAAACCCCAGTTGGAGCTCAGCTGAGCTGTATTCGCTTGCTGGGAGAGAGCTTCTCTCTGGGACCACGAGGCTTTGCAGCTTGGGCTATGGGGGAGGGGGTCTCGTGACTTGGATCCGCAGGTTTTACTTACAGATTTTATGCTGTGTTCTCGGGCATTCCTCCCAATTCAGGTTGGTGTATGATGAGTGGATGGTCTCGTTTGTCCCCCCGCAGTTATTCTGGATTATTTACTAGTTGTTTCTGGTTTTTTGTAGTTGTTCCAGGGGGACTACTTAGCTTCCACTCCTCTCTATGCCGCCATCTTGCCTGAGACTTCTCATTGTTTTTTCCCAGCACTTTATCTTTCTGTTTATTTTTTAAACAGTTTTGTTCATACACCACCCAATCCTCCCGAAGTGTACCATCATGGCTCCTTGTATAATCCCATAGTTATGCATTCACCACCGCAATCTATGTGAGAACCTTTCCTTTTCTTCTGGAAAGAAGAAGAGGAAAAAATAAGGAGAAACAACAATTCCATACCCCTCCCCAAGGTCCCTGTTATTTCATTTAGCTTTGGTATATTGCCTTTGTTAAACTTAATGGAAGAATATTAAAATATCACTGTTAACTATAGATCCTAGTTTGTATTGTTGGTATTTTTTCCATATACCATCCCATTTTAAACACCTTGCAATGGTGACATTCATTTGTTCTCCCTCATATAAAATCTTTCTTATATTTAAACACTTAATCACATTCATTGTCCATTCTAGGTTTTTCTCAGTTATACAGTCCCAGTTTTTATCCTCTATCCTTCTGGTGTCATACATGCTCCTAGCCTTCCTCTTTCAACTATACTCATACTCATCTTTGTTCATTATACTTACAGTTTGTGCTACCATTGAATAGTATTGGGCTATCCATTTCTGGATCTTTACAGTACATCATGTTGAACACTCTGTACTCCTTCAGTATCAAATGCCCAAATTCCACCATCTTTTTATCCACTGATAAACCTGTGTTCTTAAATTCTGGTCTCAGAGTTGGCTCATTATATTTAGTTCATATTAGCAAGACCATACTGTGTTTTTCCTTTTGTTTGTGGCTAATTTTGTTCAACATAATGTCCTCAAGGTTCATCAGTGAGGTTATATGCATCATTAATTTATTCCATTTTATAGCTTAATAGTCCATCATTTATATATATATCATAGTATGTTTATCCACTCTTCTGTTGTTGGGCATTTGGGCTGTTTCCATTTCTTGGCAATTGTGAATAATGCCACTATAAACATCAGTGAACAAATGTCTATTTGTGTCCGAGCCTTCAGTTCCTGTGAGTATATACATAGTAATGGGATTGCTGGATCATATGGAAATTCTATACTTAATATTCTGAGGAACCATCAAACTGCCTTCCAGAGTGATTACACCATTCTAGATTCCTACCAAGAGTAAGTTTACCTCTTTATCCACATCTTCTCAAGAACTTCTAGTTTTCTGGTTTTTTTGTTTTGATTTGTTTTGTTTTTTTATATAATGTCCATTCTAGTTGGTATGAAATGATATCTCATTGTGGTTTTGATTTGCGTTTCCCTAATAGCCAGTAAAGTTGAGCATCTTTTCATATGTTTTAGAGTGACTTTAATTTCCTCTTTGGAAAAATGTCTGTCCATGTCTTTTGCCCATTTTTAAATTGGGTTGTTTGTTTTTTTGTTGAGTTATGTATTCCAGATATTAAACACTTATCTGAGATCTGGTTTCCAAACATCATCTCTCATCAGGTAGACTGCCTTTTTACTTTCCTGACAAAGTCCTTTGATGTCAAAATTTTTCAATTTTGAGATCCCATTTGTCTCTTCTTTCATTGCTCACTCTGGGTGTAAGGTCTAGGAAACCACCTTCTGTCACAAGATCTTTAAGATATTTCCCTACATTTTCTTCTAATACTTTTGTGGTCTTAGCGCTAATGTTTAGGTCTTTGATCCATTTTTAATTAATTTTTGTATAAGGTGTGAGATAGCAGTCCTCTTTCATAATTCTGGATATGGATATCCACTTCTCTAAGGATCATTTATTGAAGAGGCTGCTCTGTCCCAGTTGAGTGGACATGACTGCCTTACCAAAGATCAATTGTCCATTGATAAGTTCTATTTCTAAATGCTTATTTTAATTCTTTTGGTGAGTATGCCTATCTTTATGCCATTACTATGCTGTTTTGACCACTGCGGCAGTCCTGGTTTGAATCTGTTATGTGCCCCATAACAAGCCACGTTCTTTAATGCAATCTTGTGGCAGGCCAACTTATCGTGGGTGGGATGTTTTGATTAGGTTGTTTCCATGGAGATGTGATCCCACTCATTCAAGTTGGGTCTTAATTTATTGGAAACCTTAAGAGAGCTCACAGAGACAGAAATTCAGTGAAGCTGAGAGAGACACTTGTAGATGCAGGCAGAAAGATCATTGGAGATGCTAAACTAAGAGATGAAGCCCAGAGTTTGCCCCACAGAAGCTAAGTGAGAAACCACAGACACTTAGAAATGCCCTGGGAGAACATGAAAAGATATACAGATGTTGAGAGAGAGAGAAGCTAAGAGAGACAGAAGCCTAGGACATTTTGGATAAGCCATTTTGAAACCAGAACCCAGGAGCAAAGGACTAGCACATGCCAGCCACGTGCCTTTCCAGCTGACAGTGGTATTCCACTTTCTTCAGTGGAGGTATCCTCTTGTTGAAGCCTTAGTTTGGACACTTTTATGGTCTTAAACTGTAAATTGGTAACTTAATAAATCCCATTTATAAAAGCCAATCCGGAGGCGGGGCAAGATGGCAGACTGGTGAGCTGTATGTTTTAGTTACTCCTCCAGGAAAGTAGGTAAAAAGCCAGGAACTGCGTGGACTGGACACCACAGAGCAATCTGTCTTTGGGCATACTTCATACAACACTCATGAAAACGTGGAACTGCTGAGATCAGCGAAATCTGTAAGTTTTTGCGGCCAGGGGACCCGCGCCCCTCCCTGCCAGGCTCAGTCCCGGGGGAGGAGGGGCTGTCAGCTCCAGGAAGGAGAAGGGAGAATTGCAGTGGCTGCTCTCATCGGAAACTCATTCTACTGATTCAAACTCCAACCATAGATAGACTGAGGCCAGACACCAGAGACTCTGAGAGCAGCCAGCCCAGCAGAGAGGAGACGGGCATAGAAGGAAAACAACACGAGAAGCTCCAAAGTAAAAGCAGAGGATTTTTGGAGTTCTGGTGAACACAGAAAGGGGAAGGGCGGAGATCAGGCCTTGAGGCGCATATGCAAATCCCGAAGCAAGGCTGATCTCTCTGCCCAGGGCACCTTTCCTTAATGGCCCTGGTTGCTTTGTCTATTAGCATTTCAATAACCCATTAGATCTCTGAGGAGGGCCGTTTTTTTTTTTTTTTTTTTTTTTTTTAAATCCTTTTTGCTTTTTCTAAAACAATTACTCTAAGAAGCTCAATACAGAAAGCTTCAAAGAATTGAAATTTGGGCACGTCAAGTCAAGAGCAGAAATAAGAGAGCTCTGAGACAAAAGGCAATAATCCAGTGGCTGAGAAAATTCACTAAACAACACAACTTCCCAAGAAAAGGGGGGTGTCCGCTCACAGCCACCATCCTGGTGGACAGGAAACACTCCTGCCCATCGCCAGCCCCATAGCCCAGAGCTGCCCCAGACAACCCAGTGTGACGGAAGTGCTTCAAATAACAGGCACACACCACAAAACTGGGCGTGGACATTAGCCTTCCCTGCAACCTCAGCTGAATGTCCCAGAGCTGGGAAGGGGGAGCAGTGTGAATTAACAGAGCCCCATTCAGCCATCATTTGAGCAGACTGGGAGCCTCCCAACACAGCCCAGCAGCCCAGAACTGCCCTGGGGGGACGGCACTCACCTGTGACATAGCACAGTCATCCCTCAACAGAGGACCCGGGGTGCACAGCCTGGAAGAGGGGCCCACTTGCAAGTCTCAGGAGCCATACGCCAATACCAAAGACTTGTGGGTCAGTGGCAGAGACAAACTGTGGCAGGACTGAACTGAAGGATTAGACTATTGCAGTAGCTTTAAAACTCTAGGATCATCAGGGAGATTTGATTGTTAGGGCCACCCCCCCTCCCCGACTGCCCAGAAACACGCCCCACATACAGGGCAGGCAACACCAACTACACACGCAAGCTTGGGACACCAATTGGGCCCCACAAGACTCACTCCCCCACTCACCAAAAAGGCTAAGCAGGGGAGATCTGGCTTGTGGAGAACAGGTGGCTCGTGGACGCCACCTGCTGGTTAGTTAGAGAAAGTGTACTCCACGAAGCTGTAGATCTGATAAATTAGAGATAAGGACTTCAACTGGTCTACAAACCCTAAAAGAACCCTATCAAGGACAGCAAATGCCACGAGGCCAAAAACAACAGAAAATTATAAAGCATATGAAAAAACCAGACAATATGGATAACCCAAGCCCAAGCACCCAAATCAAAAGACCAGAAGAGACACACCTAGAGCAGCTACTCAAAGAACTAAAGATGAACAATGAGACCCTAGTACGGGATATGAAGGAAATCAAGAAGACCCTAGAAGAGCATAAAGAAGACATTGCAAGACTAAATAAAAAAATGGATGATCTTATGGAAATTAAAGAAACTGTTGACCAAATTAAAAAGATTCTGGACACTCATAGTACAAGACTAGAGGAAGTTGAACAACGAATCAGTGACCTGGAAGATGACAGAATGGAAAATGAAAGCATAAAAGAAAGAATGGGGAAAAAAATTGAAAAACTCGAAATGGACCTCAGGGATATGATAGATAATATGAAGCGTCCGAATATAAGACTCATTGGTGTCCCAGAAGGGGAAGAAAAGGGTAAAGGTCTAGGAAGAGTATTCAAAGAAATTGTTGGGGAAAACTTCCCAAATCTTCTAAACAACATAAATACACAAATCATAAATGCTCAGCGAACTCCAAATAGAATAAATCCAAAAAAACCCACTCCGAGACATATACTGATCACACTGTCAAACACAGAAGAGAAGGAGCAAGTTCTGAAAGCAGCAAGAGAAAAGCAATTCACCACATACAAAGGAAACAGCATAAGACTAAGTAGTGACTACTCAGCAGCCACCATGGAGGCGAGAAGGCAATGGCACGATATATTTAAAATTCTGAGAGAGAGGAATTTCCAGCCAAGAATACTTTATCCAGCAAAGCTCTCCTTCAAATTTGAGGGAGAGCTTAAATTTTTCACAGACAAAGAAATGCTGAGAGAATTTGCTAACAAGAGACCTGCCCTACTGGAGATACTAAAGGGAGCCCTACAGACAGAGAAACAAAGACAGGACAGAGAGACTTGGAGAAAGGTTCAGTACTAAAGAGATTCGGTATGGGTACAATAAAGGATATTAATAGAGAGAGGGAAAAATATGGCAAACATAATCCAAAGGATAAGATGGCCGATTCAAGAAATGCCTTCACGGTTTTAACGTTGAATGTAAATGGATTAAACTCCCCAATTAAAAGATATAGATTCGCAGAATGGATCAAAAAAAATGAACCATCAATATGTTGCATACAAGAGACTCATCTTAGACACAGGGACACAAAGAAATTGAAAGTGAAAGGATGGAAAAAATATTTCATGCAAGCTACAGCCAAAAGAAAGCAGGTGTAGCAATATTAATCTCAGATAAAATAGACTTCAAATGCAGGGATGTTTTGAGAGACAAAGAAGGCCACTACATACTAATAAAAGGGGCAATTCAGCAAGAAGAAATAACAATCGTAAATGTCTATGCACCCAATCAAGGTGCCACAAAATACATGAGAGAAACATTGGCAAAACTAAAGGAAGCAATTGATGTTTCCACAATAATTGTGGGAGACTTCAACACATCACTCTCTCCTATAGATAGATCAACCAGACAGAAGACCAATAAGGAAATTGAAAACCTAAACAATCTGATAAATGAATTAGATTTAACAGACATCTACAGGACATTACATCCCAAATCACCAGGATACACATACTTTTCTAGTGCTCACGGAACTTTCTCCAGAATAGATCATATGCTGGGACATAAAACAAGCCTCAATAAATTTAAAAAGATTGAAATTATTCAAAGCACATTCTCTGACCACAATGGAATACAATTAGAAGTCAATAACCATCAGAGACTTAGAAAATTCACAAATACCTGGAGGTTAAACAACACACTCCTAAACAATCAGTGGGTTAAAGAAGAAATAGCAAGAGAAATTGCTAAATATATAGAGACGAATGAAAATGAGAACACAACATACCAAAACCTATGGGATGCAGCAAAAGCAGTGCTAAGGGGGAAATTTATAGCACTAAACGCATATATTAAAAAGGAAGAAAGAGCCAAAATCAAAGAACTAATGGATCAACTGAAGAAGCTAGAAAATGAACAGCAAACCAATCCTAAACCAAGTAGAAGAAAAGAAATAACAAGGATTAAAGCAGAAATAAATGACATAGAGAACAAAAAAACAATAGAAAGGATAATATCACCAAAAGTTGGTTCTTTGAGAAGATCAACAAGATTGACAAGCCCCTAGCTAGACTGACAAAATCAAAAAGAGAGAAGACCCATATAAACAAAATAATGAATGAAAAAGGTGACATAACTGCAGATCCTGAAGAAATTAAAAAAATTATAAGAGGATATTATGAACAACTGTATGGCAACAAACTGGATAATGTAGAAGAAATGGACAATTTCCTGGAAACATATGAACAACCTAGACTGACCAGAGAAGAAATAGAAGACCTCAACCAACCCATCACAAGCAAAGAGATCCAATCAGTCATCAAAAATCTTCCCACAAATAAATGCCCAGGGCCAGATGGCTTCACAGGGGAATTCTACCAAACTTTCCAGAAAGAACTGACACCAATCTTACTCAAACTCTTTCAAAACATTGAAGAAAACGGAACACTATCTAACTCATTTTATGAAGCTAACATCAATCTAATACCAAAACCAGGCAAAGATGCTACAAAAAAGGAAAACTACGGCCAATCTCCCTAATGAATATAGATGCAAAAATCCTCAACAAAATACTTGCAAATCGAATCCAAAGACACATTAAAAAAATCATACACCATGACCAAGTGGGGTTCATTCCAGGCATGCAAGGATGGTTCAACATCAGAAAAACAATCAATGTATTACAACACATTAAAAACTCGAAAGGAAAAAATCAATTGATCATCTCAATAGATGCTGAAAAAGCATTTGACAAAATCCAACATCCCTTTTTGATAAAAACACTTCAAAAGGTAGGAATTGAAGGAAACTTCCTCAACATGATAAAGAGCATATATGAAAAACCCACAGCCAGCATAGTACTCAATGGTGAGAGACTGAAAGCCCTCCCTCTAAGATCAGGAACAAGACAAGGATGCCCGCTGTCACCACTGTTATTCAACATTGTGCTGGAAGTGCTAGCCAGGGCAATCCGGCAAGACAAAGAAATAAAAGGCATCCAAATTGGAAAAGAAGAAGTAAAACTGTCATTGTTTGCAGATGATATGATCTTATATCTAGAAAACCCTGAGAAATCAACGATACACCTACTAGAGCTAATAAACAAATTTAGCAAAGTAGCGGGATACAAGATTAATGCACATAAGTCAGTAATGTTTCTATATGCTAGAAATGAACAAACTGAAGAGACACTCAAGAAAAAGATACCATTTTCAATAGCAACTAAAAAAATCAAGTACCTAGGAATCAACTTAACCAAAGATGTAAAAGACCTATACAAAGAAAACTACATAACTCTACTAAAAGAAATAGAAGGGGACCTTAAAAGATGGAAAAATATTCCATGTTCATGGATAGGAAGGCTAAATGTCATTAAGATGTCAATTCTACCCAAACTCATCTACAGATTCAATGCAATCCCAATCAAAATTCCAACAACCTACTTTGCAGACTTGGAAAAGCTAGTTATCAAATTTATTTGGAAAGGGAAGATGCCTCGAATTGCTAAAGACACTCTAAAAAAGAAAAACGAAGTGGGAGGACTTACACTCCATGACTTTGAAGCTTATTATAAAGCCACAGTTGCCAAGACAGCATGGTACTGGCACAAAGATAGACATATAGATCAATGGAATCGAATTGAGAATTCAGAGATAGACCCTCAGATCTATGGCCGACTGATCTTTGATAAGGCCCCCAAAGTCACCGAACTGAGCCATAATGGTCTTTTCAACAAATGGGGCTGGGAGAGTTGGATATCCATATCCAAAAGAATGAAAGAGGACCCCTACCTCACCCCCTACACAAAAATTAACTCAAAATGGACCAAAGATCTCAATATAAAAGAAAGTACCATAAAACTCCTAGAAGATAATGTAGGAAAACATCTTCAAGACCTTGTATTAGGAGGCCACTTCCTAGACTTTACACCCAAAGCACAAGCAACAAAAGAGAAAATAGATAAATGGGAACTCCTCAAGCTTAGAAGTTTCTGCACCTCAAAGGAATTTCTCAAAAAGGTAAAGAGGCAGCCAACTCAATGGGAAAAAATTTTTGGAAACCATGTATCTGACAAAAGACTGATATCTTGCATATACAAAGAAATCCTACAACTCAATGACAATAGTACAGACAGCCCAATTATAAAATGGGCAAAAGATATGAAAAGACAGTTCTCTGAAGAGGAAATACAAATGACCAAGAAACACATGAAAAAATGTTCAGCTTCACTAGCTATTAGAGAGATGCAAATTAAGACCACAATGAGATACCATCTAACACCGGTTAGAATGGCTGCCATTAAACAAACAGGAAACTACAAATGCTGGAGGGGATGTGGAGAAATTGGAACTCTTATTCATTGTTGGTGGGACTGTATAATGGTTCAGCCACTCTGGAAGTCAGTCTGGCAGTTCCTTAGAAAACTAGATATAGAGCTACCATTCGATCCAGCGATTGCACTCCTCGGTATATACCCGGAAGATCGGAAAGCAGTGACACGAACAGATATCTGCACGCCAATGTTCATAGCAGCATTATTCACAATTGCCAAGAGATGGAAACAACCCAAATGTCCTTCAACAGATGAGTGGATAAATAAAATGTGGTATATACACACGATGGAATACTACGCGGCAGTAAGAAGGAACGATCTGGTGAAACATATGACAACATGGATGAACCTTGAAGACATAATGCTGAGCGAAATAAGCCAGGCACAAAAAGAGAAATATTATATGCTACCACTAATGTGAACTTTGAAAAATGTAAAACAAATGGTTTATAATGTAGAATGTAGGGGAACTAGCAGTAGAGAGCAATTAAGGAAGGGGGAACAATAATCCAGGAAGAACAGATAAGCTATTTAACGTTCTGGGGATGCCCAGAAATGACTATGGTCTGTTAATTTCTGATGGTTGTAGTAGGAACAAGTTCACTGAAATGTTGCTATATTATGTAACTTTCTTGGGGTAAAGTAGGAACATGTTGGAAGTTAAGCAGTTATCTTAGGTTAGTTGTCTTTTTCTTACTCCCTTGCTATGGTCTCTTTGAAATGCTCTTTTATTGTATGTTTGTTTTCTTTTTAACTTTTTTTTTCATACAGGTGATTTGAAAAAAGAAGGGAAAGTTAAAAAAAAAAAAAAAAAGAAAAAAGACAAACAAGGGAAAAAAAAAAAAAAAAAGATGTAGTGCCCCCTTGAGGAGCCTGTGGAGAATGCAGGGGTATTCGCCTACCCCACCTCCATGGTTGCTAACATGACCACAGACATAGGGGACTGGTGGTTTGATGGGTTGAGCCATCTACCATAAGTTTTACCCTTGGGAAGATGGTTGCTGCAAAGGAGAGGCTAGGCCTCCCTGTATTTGTGCCTAAGAGTCTCCTCCTGAATGCCTCTTTGTTGCTCAGATGTGGCCCTCTCTCTCTGGCTAAGCCAACTTGAAAGGTGAAATCACTGCCCTCCCCCCTACGTGGGATCAGACACCCAGGGAAGTGAATCTCCCTGGCAACGTGGAATATGACTCCCAGGGAGGAATGTAGACCTGGCACCGTGGGACGGAGAACATCTTCTTGACCAAAAGGGGGGATGTGAAAGGAAATGAAATAAGCTTCAGTGGCAGAGAGATTCCAAAAGGAGCCGAGAGGTCACTCTGGTGGGCACTCTTATGCACACTTTAGACAACCCTTTTTAGGTTCTAAAGAATTGGGGTAGCTGGTGGTGGATACCTGAAACTATCAAACTACAACCCAGAACCCATGAATCTCGAAGACAGTTGTATAAAAATGTAGCTTATGAGGGGTGACATGGGATTGGGAAAGCCATAAGGACCAAACACCACTTTGTCTAGTTTATGGATGGATGTGTAGAAAAGTAGGGGAAGGAAACAAACAGACAAAGGTACCCAGTGTTCTTTTTACTTCAATTGCTCTTTTTCACTCTAATTATTATTCTTGTTATTTTTGTGTGTGTGCTAATGAAGGTGTCAGGGATTGATTTAGGTGATGAATGTACAACTATGTAATGGTACTGTAAACAATCGAAAGTACAATTTGTTTTGTATGACTGCGTGCTATGTGAATATATCTCAATAAAATGATTAAAAAAAAAAAAAAAAAAAAAAAAGCCAATCCATTTCTGGTATTTTGCATAATGGAAGCTTTAGCAAACTGGTACAATGGCTTTCTAATATACTTTAAAGTGAGGTAGTTTGAGACCTCCCACTTCATTTTTCTTTCTCAATATATTTTTATTGCTCCCTTTAGTATTTCTTGTAGAGCAAGTCTCTTGTTCACAAACTCTCTCAGTGTCTGTTTCTATGAAAATATTTTAAACTCTCCCTCAGTTTTGAAGGAAAGTTCTGCTGCATGTAGAACTCTCAGCTGGCAGTTTTTCTCTTTCAGAATCTTAAATATATCAGATCACTGCCTCCCTGCTTCCATGGTTTCTGCTGAGAAATCCACACATAGTCTTATTGAGTTTCCCTTGTATGTGATGGATTGCTTTTCTCTTGTTAGTTTCAGAATTCTCTCTTTGTCTTTGACATTTGACAATCTGATTAGTAAGTGCATTGGAGTAGGTCTATTTGGAGCTATTCTGTTTGAGGTATGCTGCACGTCTTGGATCTGTAATTTCATGTCTTCCTAAGAGTTGGGTAATTTTCAGCAATTATTTCCTACATTATTCTTTCTGCCCCCTTTCCCTTCTCTTTTCCTTCTTGGAAACCCATAACACATATATTCATATGCTTCATGTTGTCATTCATTTCCCCTGAGACCTGCTCATATTTTTCCATTCTTTTCCCTATCTGTTGTTTTGTGTGCAGGATTCCAGATGTCCTGTCTTCTAGTTCAGTAATCCTTTCTTCTACCTCTTCAAATCTGCTCTTGTATGTATCCATTTTGTTTGCTTGTTTTATCTCTTCTATTGTGCCTTTCATTCCTATAAGTTCTGCCATTTGTTTTTCAAGCTTTTGAGTTCTTCTGTATAGATACATTGTCTTCTTTATATCCTTCATCTCCTTTGCTACATTTTCTTTCCACTCATTGAATTGATTTAGAAGATTTGTGCAAACAACTTTAATTTACAAAATCCAGCATCCTCTCATGGTAAAAACACTTCAGAAAGCACGAATCAGAGGAAACTTCCTCAACATGATAAGAGTGTATATGAAAAACCCACATCTAACATCATTCTCAATGGCAAGGGTTTGAAAGCTTTCCCTCTTAGATCAGGAGCAAGACAAGGATGCCCACTGTTACCACTGTTATTCAACATTGTGTTAGAAGTTCTACTAGAGCAATTAGGCAAGAAAAAGAAATAAAGGACATACAAATCAGACAGGAAGAAGTAAAACTTTCACTATTTGCAGATGACATGATCCTGTATTCAGAAGATGCTGAAAAAACCATAACAAAGTTACCTGAATGAATAAAAAAGTTCAACAACGTGGCAGTGTTCTAGTTTGCTAATGCTGCCAGAATGCAAAAACAACCAGAGATGGATTGGCTTTATAAAACAGGGTTTATTTGGTTATACAGTTTCAGTCTTAAGGCCATAAAGTGTCCAAGGTAACACATCAGCAATCAGGTACTGTCACTGGAGAATAGTCAATGGTGTCTGAAAAGTCTCTTAGCTGGGAAGGCATGTGGCTGGCATCTGCTCCAAAGTTCTGGTTTCAAAATGGCTTTCTCCCAGGACATTCCTCTCTAGGCTGCAGTTCTTCAAAACTGTCCACTCTTATTTGCACTTGGGGTATTTGTCCTCTCTTAGCTTCTCTGGAGCAACAGTCTGCTTTCAATGGCCGTCTTCAAACTGTCTCTCATCTGCAGCTCCTATGCTTTCTTCAAGTGTCCCTCTTGGCTGTAGCTCCTCTTCAAAATGTCACTCCTTCTGTTTGTCAGCTCATTTATATGGCTCCACTAATCAAGGCCCACCCTGAATGGCTGGGGCCACACCTCCATGGAAATAGCTCATCAGAGTTATCACCTACAGTTGGGTGGGGGCGCATTTCCATGCAAACAACCTAATCTAAATGTTCCAATTTAATCCCCACTAATATGTCTGCCCCACAAGATTGCATCAAAGAATATGACTTTTCTGGGGGACATAATGCATTCAAACTAGCACAGACAGGATACAACATAAGCAAAAATCAGTAGGGTTTCTATACACTAGAAATAAGCAATCTGAGAAGGTAATCAAAGAAAAAAACTCAATTTACAATAGCAATTAAAATAAATATCTAGGAATAAACTTAACTAAGGATGTAAAGGATCTGTACACAGGACACTACAAAACATTGCCTAAAAGAAATCAAAGAAGACCTAAATAAATGGAAATACATCCCATGTTCTTGGATGGAAAACTAGATGTCATTAAGATGTCAATTCTACCCAGATTGATCTACAATTCAATGTAATACCAATCAAAATTCTAACAGTCCTGCTTTACAGAAATGAAAAAGATAACAAATTTACTTGGAAGGGTAAGGGGCCTTGAATTGCCAAAAACATCTTGAAAAAGAATTAAGAGGGAAGTCTCATGCTTTCTGACTTTAAAGCATATTCAAAATCCACCAGTGGTCAACACTGCATGGTACTGGCATAAAGATAGACATATTGATCAATGGAATAAAATTCAGAGTTTAGAAATAGACCCTTCAGATCTATGGTCAATTGATTTTTGACAAGGCTCCCAAATCCACTAAAATGGGACCTAACAGTTCTTCTTTGGGAGAACTGGATATACATATTTGAAAGAATGAAAGAGCAACCCTTATCTTCCACCACATACAAAAATTAATTCAAAATGGATCAGAAGCCTGAATATAAGAGCCAGTACCATAAAACTTCTAAAAAAAAAAAGTACAGGGAAACATCTCTAAGATCTAGTAATAGGAGGTAGTTTCCTAGCCCTTACACTCAAAGGACCAGCAATGAATGAAAAAATAAACAGGACCTTCTCAAAATTGAATACTTCTGGGCTTCAAAGGACTTTGTCAAAAGTGTGAAAAGGCAGGTGAAGCAATGGGAGAAGATATTTGGAACACACTTATTTGATAAGGATTTGATACCCAGAATATATAAAGAAATCCTACAACTCAAAGTCAAAGAGGAATAGCCCCATTTAAAAATGGGCAAAAAATAGGCATTTTTCCAAAGAGGAAATACAGCTAAAAAGCACATGAAAAGATGCTCTTCATTAGCTATTAGGGAAGTGCAAATAAAGACCACAATGAGATATCATCTCACACCTACTAGGATGTCTGCTATTAAACTGGAAACAAGTACTGGAGAGGATTTGGTGAAATAGGTACACTTATTCCCTGCTAGTGGGAATGTAAACTGGTACAGCTACTGTGGAGATTGGTTTGTCAGCTCCCCAGGAAGCCAAGTATAGTTGCCTTACTATCCTGCAATCCTGATACTCAGGATATATCCAGAAGATTTAAAAGCAGGGATGCATACAGACTTTGGCTCACCATGTTCATAGTGGCATTATTCACAATTGCCACAAAATGGAAACAACCCAGGGTCCAGAAACACAGTGGATCAACATAAGGGTGGTATATACTTATGATGGAGGATTATTCAGCAGTAAGAAGGAATGAAGTCCTGCAAGTACATGACCACATGGATGAATCTTGACATTACGTTAAGTGAAATAAGTCAGACACAAAAGGACAAATACTGTATGATCTCCTGATATGAGCTATTATAATATGTAAACTCACAGACATAAAATATAGAATATAGGTTCCCAGGACATAGAATGAAGCTGAAGAATGGGGAACAGTTGCAGAATGTTTAACTAGGTTGAACTTAAACATTTGGGAATGGATAGAGGTGATGGTAGCACATTATTGTGAGACTAATAGTACTGAATGGTGAGTGAATGTGGTGGAAAGGGGAAGTTAGAGTCATATATCACACCTGAAGGAAAGGTGGAGGTTAAAACATGGGAATGTATAACACAGTGAATCTTGTGGTGGACTATGACTGTGATTAGATGTACAAATATAAAAAGGTTCTTTCATTAACTAGACCAAATATACAAAACTTTTACAAGAAGTTAAAAAATAGAAGAGTGTATGGGAAAAATGTAACTATTGAAACTAGGATTAGCATTAATCAGTAATATTTTAATATTCTTTCATCAACAGTAACAAATGTACTACACCAATATTATAGGTCAACAAGAGGAGTTGGGTGTGGGGGGGGGGATAAGGGGTATGGGAGGGCTTGGTTTTAAATTTTATTTCATTTTTTTTGGAGTAATGAAAATGTTCTAAAAATTGATCATGGGGATATAGGTACAACTATGTGATGATACCGTGAGCCACTGATTGTATGTATATGTTGGATGGTTTGTATGGTGTGTGAATAAAATTGCAAAAAAAATTTAAAAAATTAAAGTTAAAAAAATATAGAAATAAAACCCAAGCAGTCTAAATTAGGCAGTTATGCGCATGTTTTTAGGAAGGTTTAACACATTGAAAACAGGGCAATTCAGTAAAAGTTTTACCTAATAAATATTGATACTCTCAGCCTACTTCCTCTGTTCAGCTCTGCTCAGTGTAATGCTGAAAGCCAAGATAAATCCTTCAGGCTGATGGGACCCATTCTCTGGTCGTCAAACCATCCCACTATAAAAACCTGATGGCACTGCCACTAAGAGTTCCCTATCTCAGTGAAGCTCAAATTCATAAGCAGTAAGCACCCACACTGAGATTTTAGTCAGCTTTTTGAAATCCATTCCTAAATGTTAAGGTATGGAAAAGTCTACTGAGACACTTAAAGATAACTTCTTATATCAAATAAACCTGGATATTCAAAAACAATGTGAAGGAAACAGACAATGCAAAGAAGAAAACTTCAAGAAAAGGTATCATAAGAGAATAAAATTTTCTCTTCAGTATTGAAAATGATAGCAAAAAAGAATAAAAAACCAATAAACATCCTTGAAGAAAAATTAACTCCCATAGGATTTTACTAACTGGAAATAAAAGGAAAAATCAAGTTAAAAGAGAAAAAAAATCCTGGGATAGAAAAACAAAGTACAATGAGCAGGAAATCATAATTTATTTATTTTAAGAAATACTTTTCAGAAGTGAAAGACTTGAGTTTCCAGAATGGACCTCATTAATGCTCCTGCTAATGTATGAAAACAGACATACCAAAATGCATCATTATGAATATTCACAACAATGGGAACAAATATAAAATTTTCAAATCTTCTAGAATGCAGAGGCAGTACCCAGTTTTCACAAAAAGTCTCCAGATTAAGAAATGCACTGAGTTTCTCAAGATTTGTTCAATGCCTTCATAATTTGAGGAAAAAATTACAAATCAGTAGCAAACTTTCTTATTCAAAAGTCCTAAAAAATAGAAGATACAATAAAGGCAAGTTCAGACATTCATGTCAGTAAATGCTGAATCCTATGCATCTTTTCTAAGAAGCCAGGAGCATATGTGTTATACAAACTAATAAAGAAACCAAGAAATGAGAAGAAACATGACCCCGGTAGCAGAGTACCCAGCACAGGAGAGAGTTAAAGGAATCACTAGGATGATGCTATAGAAAGATCTCATGATAACAGATTGCATCACCACTATAGGACAATCTGTCAAGTCTGGAGTGGGTCAGAAAGCTCTTAAAAAGACTTGGTGAAGAAGATGAAATTCAGTAAATACCAGTGACTAAATGTATTCAGAAGATTTATTTTTAAAATGGGGAAGAAATTGGGAAGAATCAGGGAAAAGCCATGGAATAATAAGCTAATTAAAATACAAACATTTATTTCTGGAGAAGAATGTTTTTGAAACAAAAACAATCATACATTTAATGAAACAGCTGTCAATATCATGTATACAGACTTAAAGTAGTACAAAAATATTGACTGTGATAATTAATATCCATTTTGATAGGTACTGAGAGATGAAGCAACAAGAGAAATGTGCGTGTGTTGTGAGAGAGAGAGAGAGAGCGAGAGAGAGTTGAAGGGATGGTGGTCGAATTCTCATCTTCCATAGTACTCCAAATATAAAACAAAGTAATTAAATCTGAGATGAATAGAAAATGTAGAGCTGTAAAGTGAGAGGAAGGGCCAGACCAGGATTTAAAGGAGAGATAGGAGTCTCAAGACTTGGAGTCTTGGGAGAAGGTGATGAGTTAGAAGGAATTTAGGTTGACGATGCAGTGTGCAGATTAGCTGTCTGGATGGTGATGAAAAAAATCACTAGGGGTCTCCCTGGAAACGTAAGAAATGCTCCTATGCTTGTAGTAATTTGAGCTTTAGGCATCTATAGATATGAAATAGAACTTACAGGAAGCAGGGCAGAGGTCAGGCTATATGTATAGACCAGGGTTTCTCAACTTGGTCAATTTAAACTCCCAGGGGACATCAAAATCTCGTTCATTTAGGTACAGAAAATTTGATTTTCAGAATTGGGAGTGGTGGAGGTGGTATTACTGCTACCTAATAGGTAGAGGCCAGGGATGCTGTGCATTGTATAATACATACACAGCTTACCACAAGAAAGAGTTTTCATGTCCAAAATGCCTCCAGTGGCACATTGAATGTGGAAGAGGAGAAAGGTAAGGGGGTGCTAGGACTTATCAGGCTCTTTTCATGTGCCAGGCATGGTCCCAAATACTTTATGTGAATTACTCATTTAATCTCCACTGCAACCCCATGAGATAGCTCTTTTCTTAGCTTCATTTTACAGAGGAGGATAAAATGTTCAGAGGAATTCCATAACTCATTTAAAATCTCACTGTTAGGAAGTAGAGAAATCTGCATTAAATGCAGTATGACTTGAAGGTCCTCTCTCTTAACAGCTGCATTACAATCACTTTATTGAGTTGAAATCCACAAGTATATAGTGTTTAAATAATGATGTAATATGTTACTCAAGCAGTTCCAGAGGCTTTAAGGAAAGGATAGAAATGGCAAATGACCATGTCCGTAGATCATCTTCTTTTAGAGATGTGCATAGGTTCCAGGGAACACTGAGTGGAGTGAACAAGGGGGCACATTTTATCAAAGACATAAAATAAGGCGTATATCATTAATGCATGTAAATTCTTGGAATTTACTGAAAATATGTGGAATTTCTGACATAGCAGACTGTGATATGAGCCGTATGTAATATTTAGCACTCCCTGATGTTGTATGAGTCAGCACACACACTGGCTCTGTTCTGTGAAGTCAGCAAGCTTATCTGCAGCGTAAGCTTGTATTCTTGTACTGATATGGTAATCTAATCACTTTATTTTTTAATTGTCATATTTTATAATATTTATAATTAAAATCGTGCCAGTTTGAATGTGTTATGTCCCCCAAAATGCCATTATCTTGATGCAATCTTATGTGGACAGACGTATTAGTGTTGATTAGATTGTAATTCTTTGTTTCCATGGAGATGTGATCCACCCAATGTGGGTAATAAATCTGATTGGATAATTTCAATGGAGGTGTGGCTCTGCCCATTTGGCATGGGCCTTGATTAGTTTACTAGAGCACTATATAAGCTCAGGCAGAAGGCTTGAGCTTGCTACAGCTGAGAGGGACACTTTTTTTTTTAAATTAAATTCAGTTTTTATTGAAATATATTCACATACCATAAAATCATCCATGGTATACAATCAACTATTCACAGTACAATCATATAGTTATGCATTCATCACCACAATCTATTTCTGAACATTTTCCTTACATCAGAAAGAAACAGAATCAGAATAAAAAACAGAAAGTAAAAAGAACACCCAAATTATCACCCCATCCCACCCTATTTTTCATTTCATTTTTGTCCCCATTTTTCTACTCATCCATTCATACACTAGATTAAAAGGAGTGTGATCCACAAGGTTTTCACAATCACACTGTCACCCCTTGTAATCTACATTGTTATACAATTGTCTTCAGGAGTCCAGACTATGGGGCTGGAGTTTGATAGTTCAGGTGTTTACTTCTAGCTATTCCAATACATTAAAACCTAAGAGGTGTTATCTATATAGTGCATAAGAATGCCCACCAGAGTGACTTCTCAACTCCATTTGAAATCTCTCAGCCACTGAAGCTGTTTCACTTTGAATCCCCCTTTGGTCAAGAAGATATGCTCAATCCCATGAGTCCAGACTCATCCCTGGGAGTCATATCCTGCATTGCCAGGGAAGATTTATACCCCTGGGAGTCAGGTCCCACGTAGGGGGGAGGGCAGTGAGTTCACCTGCTAAGGTAGCTCAGTTAGAGAGAGAGAGAGGGCCACATCTAAGCAACAAAGAGGCACTCACGGGGAGGACATTTAGGCACAATTATATGTAAGTTTAGCCCATTCTTTGCAGTAATGAGCTTCATAAGGGCAAGTCCCATGATAGAGGACTCAGCACATCAAATCACCAGTCCTAATGTTTGTTGACAACGTCATTATCAGTCCAGGTGAGGAAGTCCAACACTTCTGTACCTTCCTCCAGCACCTCAGGGGGGGCCCTGTAAATATATTTTTATTTTTCTGCCCAAATTACTTTGGGATGTGTTACTATTTCACCCTAACCTATACTTAACCTACCATATCTCACTTCCTATTCAAAGTTCCATGTAATGGTGGTGTTTGAAACAAACCGACTTAGAGTTTATACTGTTTAGAAATATAGATCCTGCACCAAATAGACATCTCTTCCCTTGGTCTCAAATGGAAAGTTGAATGTTTTAAAAACACAATCACTTTTGACCTTTACCCTTTTGCCTGGTTTGCCCTAGTCTTAAACCAGATCTGCTTCATTCATTTCACTAATTGAAGTCTGGGGCTCGTTTTTTCAGCTATTTTTTTTTTAACAGTTGCTGTATGCACTAATACTAATATTCATATCTGCTGAGCTCTAGCTCTGAGTTTCAGGTGGTCTCCAAATAATACCCTTTATTCCAGAGAACCAATCAGGTTATACACTAAGGGATCAGCATCTCAAAGTTTGGAGATAGCCATTACAATTCAGGAATAGATTTGACTGCTTGTAAGAGCTTACAATCTAGGGACCATAACAGTAATTGTTACCCCTCTTAGACTGTGTTCTAAGACTCAATTCTGAGTTTACACATTGTAGTTAGTCCATATTGGTGAGGCATTTATAGTGTTTGCCTTCGTTTCCTGGCGTACTTCACTCAAATGTTTTGTACAGGATCCATTCACCTTGTTTGCGTGTCTCACAGCTTCACTCCTTCTCATAGTTGCTCAATATTCCATTGCATGCATACACCACAGTTCACCATTCTGTTCCTCAGTCTATGTAGCCTTAGGCCACCTCCACCCATTGCAAATCATGAATACTGTCTCCATGAACAGCAGTGTGCAAATGGTCCATTCATGTCCCTGCTCTCAGATCTTCCAATGACATACCCCATAATGAGGTTGCAGGACCTTATGGCTCCCACATACTTAGCTTTTTGTGGAATCACCACACTGACCTTCAGAAAGGCCTACACACCATTCTGGCCTGCTAATCAATAGATGAGTACATCCCCTCTCTCCATGTTTTTCTCCAACACTTTTTACTCCTATATATATTTTTCCTACAATTTTATAGTTATATTCATATACCATACATTTATCCACAGTGTATAGTCAGTTCATGGTTTCATCATAAAATTGTAACATTTACCACCACATCAGCACTTGAACATATTGATTACTACAAAAAAAAAAAGTTTTTTTTTAAGTGAATAATAAAAAGATGATAAGAAAAATAACATGTTATGCAATACAGTATAATAGTAAGGACAGAAAACACCACTACCAAGAATCCCATATCCCTTCCCTATATCCCCTCTCATACACACTTAGCATTGGTATATTGCCTTTGTTACATTTAATGGAAGCATATTACAATGTTACTATTGACCATAGACTTCCAAGTTTGCTTTATGTTTTCTCCCAAATACCATCCCTTTTTCAATACTCTGCATGGCTGACATTCATTTGCTGTCCCCACATGCAAAAACATTTTTATATTTGTACATTTAGTAATAGTCATTGGCCACTCCAGTTTTTGGCCAAGTTATACAGTCCCAGTCTTTATCATCTATCTTTACCTCTGGTGTCATACATTCTTTTATCCCATCTTCTTTCAAGCTTTACTCACAGACATCTTTGTTTGGTGGTACTTACCATCTGTGCTACCATCACACAGTATTATGCTATCTATTTTCTGGATCTATACAATCAGTCCTGCTAAACATTCTGTAGTCCTTCAAAATCAAATGCCCTGATCTCTGCTCTCTTTCTATCTCCTGGAGCCTGTGTTGTTCCAGCTTTTAACTCTCAAAGTTTGTTCATTAATGTTGTTCATATTAGAGTGAGACAATACAGTATCTGTCCTTTTGTTTCTGGCTAACTTCACCCAACATAATGTCCTCAAGGTTCAACGTTATTATATGATCCAAGTCTTTGTTCTGTCTTACAGCTGCATAAATATTCCATCATGTGTATTATACCACAGTTTGTTTATCCACTCGTCCACTGATGGACATTTGGGCTGTTTCCATCTCTTGGCAGTCCGGGAATAATGCTGCAATAAACATCGGTTTACAAATGTCTGTCTGTGTCCTTAAGTTTCGTTCCTCTGAGTATATACCTAGCAATGGAATAGCTGGGTCCTATGGCAAATCTATACTTAGTTTCCTGAGGAACCTCCACACTGTCTTCCAGAGTGCTTGCCACCATTCTACATTCCCACCAACAATGAATAACTGTGCTTCTTTCTCCACATCCTCTCCAGCACTTGTCATTTTTCTGTTTTTTTGGATAATGGCCATTCTGGTAGGTGTGAGATGATATCTCATTGTGGTTTTGATTTGCATTTCCCTAATAGCCAGTTGAAATTGGCCATTTTTTCATATGTTTTTGAGCCATTTGTATTTTCCTCTTCAGAAAAGTGTCTATCCATGACTTTTGCCCATTTTTTAATTGGATCTGTTTGTCTTCTGTTATTGAATTGTAGGATCCCTTTATATATTCTGGGATATTAAACCCTTACTGATATGTGGTTTCCAAATATCATTGCGTAGGTTGCCTTTTTTACTTTCTGACAGAGTCCTTTGATGTACAAATGTGTTTAATTTGAGGGTGATCCCATTTGTCTGTTCTTTGTTGCCCATGCCTTAGGTGTGAGGTCTAGGAAACCACCTCCTATCACAAGATCATCTTTAAGATATTGCTCTACATTTTCTTCTAAGAGTCTTATGATCTTGTGCTAATGTTTAGGTCTTGGATCCATTTTGAGTTAATTTCTGTATAAGGTATGAGATAGGCATCCTCTTTCAATTCTTTTGGAAATGGATATCCAGTTCTCCAAACACCATTTATTGAAGAGGCTGCTCTTTCCCAGTTGACTTGGCTTGACTGCCTTAAACAGAGATCAATTGTACATAGATGTGAGGGTCTACTTCTGCACACTCAATTGAATTCATTGGTCAGTGTATCTGTCCTTTTGCCAGTACCATGCTGTTTTTGAGCACTGTAGCTTGTAATATGGTTTCAAAGTTGGCTACTGTGAGACCCAAGAGGGACACCTTGGAGAATGCACGGATCTGAGAGAGGGAGCTTCAACTTACAGAGACATTTTGGGAGATGGCCCTTTGAAAGCAGACTTTGCTCTGGAAAAAGCTAAGAGAGGACAAACACCTCAAGAGCAACTAAGAGTGACATTTTTGAGGAGCTGAAGCCTAGAGAGGAACATCCTGGGAGAAAGCCATTTTGAAACCAGAACTCCGGAGCAGACACCAGCCCATGGCTTCCCAGCTAAAGAGGTTTTCCAGACACCATTGGCCATCCTCCAATGAAGGTACCCTGATTGTTGATATGTTACTTGGACACTTTATGCCTTAAGACTGTAACTGTGTAACCAAATAAACCCGCCTTTTATAAAGCCGATACCATTTCTGGTGTTTTTGCATTCTGGCAGCATTAGCAAACTGGAACACCTGTTCAAAATTAAAAGTTGATTTTTTGAAGTTAGTAGAGAAGAAAATTAGATGTGAAAAAACTTAGAGTATATAATCTTATTTATTTATAACTATTGAATGCTTGGAAATTTTGGATCTGTAAGTGAATTCCTAAAAGACATAAATATTGTATATATATATCTTTCTTCTCCTCTTGTTATAACATAGCTACTCCATAAACAATTCAAATTGGAAAACTTTATTTTACATTCATCTTCATAGTAACATCAAAGGCATATAATAAATGTTACACAAAAGCATAATTCCATTAATTTCCATTTTGATTTAAGTACATTAAATAACATTAACTCAAAAGAACATTGTCTCTAGGTTTAACTTTCAGTGAAAATATGAAGTCAGAAATCTCAAGAAACCTATTACATTGGTACTTATGGGAGTGGTGCTTGGCCCATCTGGTTTTGGTCAGGTAGAGTTTAGGGGGTTAGTCTGATTCCTTTGGTTTTTTTTTTTAGCACAGAAAAGTCTTTTGGGAAGTTTACAGTGGCAGGCATCTGGTATCACAGTCACACACACCATGGTTCAGAAGCAGCAAGAGAATGAGATAAGGCACATAGCACTCCGTTCAACAGTGAAACCCAATAGCTGGTCTACCACCTGAAGACCAGTTGTAGCAGGCATACCCAGAGAGGGGCAGCACCCATTGTGGAACAAATGCCATAGGGCTGCTGAAGGGGCCCAAGGAGCAACAGTGTGTAGCCTCAGGTGCTGCAGTCTTAGTAATGGGAGCCAGGCTGGGGATCCTGAGGGACCCTGCTCCAGGCAGCAGCCCCAATCTCAGTCTCCCCATATGAAGCACTTCTCCCTGTTTCCAACTGTTTGTACCCTTTTTAGTAGCATGTTAGCTAGCTGCAGTGTGACCTGCTCTGATATCGTACAAGGTTTGTACAATAGTGGCTTCTTGTTATTTTGAAATACTTGAAATAAAAAGTGAAATTAAGTTCCAAATTGGTTCAACATTAAATTGTCAAGGAGGGAAAGATCTTTTACATTATTTACATATGATGTCATTTATTCAAATTTTTGGATGGCTTTTAAATGATTTTGAACTATATTATCTATTTGCATTCAGTTTTCTTATTGTTTGGTGAGGTTTAAAATGATATGGTTATAAGAACTCATGACATGCACTATTTAATTTGGAAAGATAGAAAAAAATTATGTTCCAGAAGCAAGAACATATTTTTGTTAAGAATTTTCATGATGCTTCATTTTGAAATATCTAAAGCAAAAAATTCTCATTTTGTTTCCACTACAAAATGGGTAACTTTGAGTTTTGAATATTTGTAATAAAATACTGAATTTTCTTATTTATACCATCTAACCCAACATACATATTAAAAAGTTCATGAAAACTACATGTATAGTTTTAATAAGTAATGCAAAAGTTTAATGTGATCTCCACTTATGTCATAAAACAAAATATTGCCAGAAGATTTTATTCAGTATTTTTGCTTTTTAAAGTCAGTAGTTGTTTAGTTTGCAATAATCGAGCCCCCAAATTATAGATAGGTAGTTTGTTAAATAGCTCATTTAGTCGGATACACCCCAAATTGGGATAAGTGGGCTGGGTGCACTCACTATATACTTCAATTACAGTGAATGTCTTCATAGCTGGAGAAATATTTGTATATATAGGCTTTTAATGTAAAAATTGTGAGATGCTGAATATTATAGTTTTGTGATCTTTTTTTCAGGTTTACTTTCATTAAATATTCGTAGACAATTTAACATTATGTAAAATCATTTAAAGAATGTATGCAAAATATTTTGTGGAGAAAATATGTAGATGAGGTGAGATACTGTGTAGTCTATATTCTTTTCTCTGAACTTTCTCAAATCCATTGGATTTACCTCCATTTGATTCCGTTTCCAGAACTATTATACCCAGACACCCAGAATACGCTGTTTACCCTTTTAGTTTTGTCCAGGACTCTACGTTTATTATTATTATTTTCACCATGCAACAGCTTTTCATGCTGAATATTTCCAGAGGAAGCTTGGGAACAATAAGAAGCAAAGAAAAATGTATCAAACATAATGTAATCATGTAATGTGCTTTGTTTATGTGGAGACCTGGAGTGTCATAATATCCCCGTCAGAGACAGGAAATGGCAGCTGAGAGGAGGGCAGCAGTAACACTGGGCTGTGGGACAAGGCTAGGTCTAACCTCCATGGTGACCGTTACTGGTGTCTGAGTTGTCCCCGCCCAGTCCTATCAATTGGCATAGAGCCCATAGAGGGGTCAGGCATTGTGCTGGTGAAGTGGGGATCAGAGTGACCTGTTATCTAGTGTCTAATGAGGCCCATGAAATTTGTGGGTTTGGGGGTCCCCAAAATAACATGAGTTCCGTAATTAAGGAATTGTGGTTGGTGGGGGCCCCTGGAGAGGGCGCAGTAACGCCCAGGGCAAGCAGGACCCAACATTCTTGAAAGGTCTGGAGCTTGTTTATCCTGGTTGATGCGCTGATGCAGCCTAAAGGAGAATCTCAGGAACCTGGGAGGCTTCTCAGAGGCTTCTCAGCTAATTAGGACCCTCCTTGGCACAGCTGCCAATAGAGGTAGTCCTGATGCAGCGATGGTGGCCTCAGCTGGGGACCCC
Source organism: Choloepus didactylus (assembly GCF_015220235.1). NCBI lineage: Eukaryota > Metazoa > Chordata > Mammalia > Pilosa > Megalonychidae > Choloepus > Choloepus didactylus. The sequence continues at coordinate 141,870,937 of NC_051312.1, read as the reverse complement.
AGGAAATAGAGTTCAGGGTGAAACTTTTGTGATTTGTTACTGGCTGGGAGGGCAGACTGTTGCTCTAATCAGCTAGAGGATGGTTGTGTTTTGTATTTTTAGGGTAACGAATGCCTGTTATACATGATTTATTTTGGGGCTGTGGTCAGCGGGGCCAACTGAATTGGCTTAACTTGTGGCAAAGCTCTGCTCAAAAATAACTGTAAGTCTTGGAGACCACAGTGGCTTCATTGGGACTCGTTCAGTTGTGTCTGGGGCCCTGTAGGGGTGGCATCAGTGTAGATCCCCTTTGGAAAATAACTGGGGTGCAGAGGCAGCTCCTGTCCTTCCTCAGTGTGCATTATGTTTAAGTGGTTCTGAGGTAGCAAACTCTTGTAGGGAAAGGCCATGCTCCAGGCCAATAAAGCCATTGTACAAGGTGTAGGAGCAGCTTATATCTGTGCTCCATGCTTCCAGGGCCCCACCTGGCTGTGTTTTGGGGTAATCCTGACAGTCTTTAAGTAATGAAACGATCTTACCTGCTCTGGAAATAGCTGCCAGCTGTTGCATCTTTTGGCCCGTGGGTAGCAGAGGGGCCTCCTCAGGGTCACGTGGCACAGCAGCCAGGCCCGTTTTATTTGGTTCCTGCCTCAAGTCTCTTTTGTATTTCGGCGGTAACTGGAGCATGCTTCTCCTCCTCTGACCCATGGCGGCGGCGGCTGCTTCTCTCCCTCATACCGGTTGTGACCCGCGGTGCCTGTAGTGTAGCCGGTGGCGACCCTGGGCCATCAGGTCATCCTTCCACCACCCCCAGGACTCAGCCTCCACCTGAAGGTGAGCCCGTGGTACTTCAGCATGTTGTTCGGGTCCAGCTAGAAGTACCTGGTAAGCGCAATGAGATGAAGGGTACCCCTTTAGGAGCCCCTCAGTTTTATGGGGTTGCACAGAGTGTCGGGTTTGGCAGCAATGCGCCCTTTGGTGATTCTGTGGTCTTTGCTGCGGGGTTAGGCCAGGGATCTTTTTGCAGAGGGGGGGGGTGGTCTTTTAACTTCTTTGGGGACAGCAGGAGATAAGCTGTTTAATGAAATTTTTACCTTGGTTAATGGCTTCTTGGTTCCTGACCATTGGGCGGGGAGCGCCTCTGTCCCATTAGGTGCTGGAAACCCACCAGCATTGTGGAGGCTGTCAGCTCCACAATGCAGGGGCGCTACCAGGGGTGTCACCCCACCACCACACCACCCCTCCCCTCCTCTGTACCCATTCTTCCCCGGATCCTGGTCATCATTACTGTGGGGTCAGAGTAGTTTTATGAATAATTTTGGCAGGCATTGCCTGGTGGGAACTTTACAATAGAGGAACATTTAACACCCGTTGCAGGCCGCAACATAGCAGAAAGCAAAACCAAACCCGCAGGACCCACTTTGGGCTCACAAGGCTTTTCCCCACTGGAGACTGGAGAGTGTCCATCCCATCACTGTCCCCAGATTGTTCCTTAGACCTGGGTGCCATCCTTGTTGCCAGTTGTCATATTCAGGGCTTTGGGTAACAGTCCTTGGGACCACTTTACTCCCTTGTCTCAATCTACATTAAAGATAAGATTCAGATATGTCTAATACTTTTAAAGCAAGTCATCTAAACAGTGCTTCTAAAAAAATAATCAGCATATTAGTGTTGTGGGCCCTTCACCATCAGGGGTCATGCAGGGTCTCAGTCCCTAGGTGATCCTCAAAATTTGGGGAGTCTAACCCTCCTCTCATACCTATATTTAGTCTGGATCAATTATCAGTTGTTTCTTTTATTAAAGAAATTATAAGCCATTATTATAAAAACAAGCCATTTAAAAATTTTTAAAATTAGATCTATGTTTAAGTAGCCTAACAAAATCTCCTAAGTGTATGCCACACTTGGGGGACACATGGTGTGAGCACTGGGAGACACTTTACGTCCCTTAGCTACTATTAATTTTACAGCCATAAAGTGTCCTTAAAATATCACAGGCTATTAAATAAAGCTTGGCTGGATGCTTGGCTATTACTATTGAGAACCCCAAGCTCAGAGTAATAATTGATGGCTTCTTATGAGTAAAAAGCTTAGATTGGAAGACTTGAGTAGCTGCAGTTTCTCCCTTGAATTCCCATGTGTGTTTAGCTCAGCTTCACCTGGTTCCTCCAAGTTGCAGAACAGTGAATTAAAGTCGGGAATTTCTTTAATGGTAATATCAGAAATCCCTACTCCAAAAACTACTGCAAAGCAAATAGCCCAGTTTTATGCCTCCAGTGGTGACCTGGAAGGGTTTGGAGTTCCCCTCTTTCGTTGATTTAAGAAGTCAGAAACATGCTAAAAAAAATAAAAAAGAAACACTCTAAAATTAGAGTGTTATTATTTCTCAATGGATCTTTTGAACAAAAGTTCAAAATATTGAGCTTATATATATTTTCTCCTTTTTAAAAAAAAATTTTGAGGTGTAATTTATATATAGCAAAATTTATAAATCTTATGTATACAGCTTGATGGCCCTTAAATATATACCCATCCATTTTCCAACAAGAACATGATAATGAATCCTTCCATCATATCAGAGAGTTTCTTCTTCCCTTTTGGAGTCAGTCTTCACAACTTACTTTCAGATCCATTTTACCTGTTCTAGAACTTCATAAAAATTGAGTCATGCAATATGTCTTTGTTGTGTATGAGTTCTTTATGATATTTCTCAGATTCCATTTAGTTGTGTGTCTCAGTATTTTTATTATTGCTGAGTAATGTTGTTTTGTGTGAATATACCATAAGGGGCTTATATATTTTCTAGTTGATAGACATTCTGATTGAGTTCAGAGTTTGGACATAATATGCTGTTATTAGTACTTCTTATTAAGTTTTAAGTGTTCTTTATTCTGGATGCAAGTTACTCATTGGATATATGATTTCAACTAATTCTCCTATTGTATGACTTCTTTCTTTTATCATTTTGGATTGTTTTCACCTTTTGGCTATTGTGAGTAATGGTGCTATGAACACTGGTGTACAAATAGCCGTTTCAAGTCCCTGCTTTCAATTTTTTTAGGTACATATTGAGAAGTGGTATTTCTGGTAATTTTTCACTAAAATTTTTGAGGGAATTGCCAAACTGTTTTTCACAGCAGCGGCATCATTTTACATTCCCACAAAGAATGAATGAATGCCTCCTCTTTCTCTACATCCTCTCCAACACACATATTATTTTCCATTTAATTTTTAAAAAGTAAAAGTAGCCTTTATAGTGGGTGTTAAATGCTGTCACATTGTGGTTTTGGTTTGCATTTCCCTATTGACTAATGGTGTTGACTAATCATTTTTGTGGTTGTTGGCCATTCATATATCTTCTTGGAGAAATGTATATGGAAGTCTTCTTCCCATTTTTAAATTAAGTTGTCTTTTGATGTTTAGTTTTAGAATTTCTTTATATATTCCAGATATACACTCTTAGAGGATATATGATTTTGACATATTTTCTGCCATTGAGTAGCTTTTTACTTTCATAATGAAGTTTTTGATGCACAAAATTTTAATTTTGATGTCCTGTTTTATTTTTTGTGTTGTTGCTCAAGCTTTTGGTATAAAGTTTAAGACACCACTACCTAAAAAACATGCTGAAGATGCTTCCCTATGTTTCTTTCTAGGAGTTTATAGTTTTTTGATTCTCATATTTATGTCTTTGATTCATTTTGAGTTAATTTCTGTGTATAGTATGAGGTTGTTTTCCATTTTCACTCCATTAGTCTATGATTAATTTTTTTTTAAAATTCAGTTTTATTGAGATATATTCACATGCCATACAGTCATCCATGATGTACCATCCAATGTTCACATTACCATCAGATAGTCGTGTATTCATCGCCCCAATCCATCTTTGAACATTTTCCTTACATCAGAAAGAACTATAAAAATAGGATAAAAAATGAAAGTAAAAAAAGAACACCCAAAATTATCACCCCCCCATTCCACCCTATATTTCATTAGTTTTTTCTGTCCAACTTTTCTACTCATCCATCTATACACTGGATAAAGGGGTGTGATCCACAGGTTTTCACAACCACACTGTCACTGCCGTGGAAACTATATAGTTAAAACAATCATTGCAGTTCGTTGTTTCAGGTATTTACTTCTAGCTATTCCAATACACTAAAACCTAAAAAGGGGTATCTCTATAGTGCATACAAATGCCCACCAGAGTTGGCCTCTCGACTCCATTTGAATCTCAGCCACTGAAACTTCACTTTGTTTTCATTTCGCTTCCCCCTCTTGGTCAAGAAGATGTTCTCAATCCCATGATGCAGAATCCAGGCTCATATCCTGCACTGCCAGGGAGATTTAAACCCTGGGAGTCAGGTACCACTTAGTGGGGAGGGCAGTGATTTCACCTGCAGAGTTGGCTTAGCTAGAGAGAGAGGGCCACATCTGAGCAATAAAGAGTACTCTTAGGCACAATCACACAGGCTTAGCCTCTCCTCTGCAGTAACGAGCTTCCTAAGAGCAAGCCCCAAGATAGAGGGCTCGGCACACCAAACTGTCAGTCCTCAATGTTTGTGAGAACATCAGCAACCCAGGTGGGGAAGTCCAATATTTCTGCATCTTCCCCCGCTCCTCATGGGGGCCCTGCCATACATATCTTATTCTCTGCCCAAATTACCTTGGGATGTATTGCTGTTTCACACAAACCTGTAGAAACCTACCAGATCTCATTTCCTATTCAAAGTTCCATGTAATTTATGTTGTTTGAATAAAACTGACCATACAAGTCAAATTATTTATATATACTACAGAAAATATAGATCTGCCACCAAATAACTTCTCTTCTCTTGGGCTCCAAAGGAAGTTGAAGTTTTAAAACACAGTCAGTATCGTCTGGGCCTGATTTGCCTTAATTCCTAACCAAGATCTGCTTCATTCATATCTCTAACTGAAGTCTGGACACTTTTTCAGCTTTTTTTAACAGTTGCTGTATGTGCTAATACTGACATTCATATCTGCCGAGCTCTAGCTCTGAGTTTCAGGTGTCTCACAGATTACCCAAAGTTACAGCGTCTGAGCAGGGGAAACACAAAGGGATCAACATCTCAGATTTTGGAGGTAACTGTTATAACTCAGGAATAGATGTGATTGCTATAAGAGCTTACAAACTAGGGACCATTACAATAAGCATTCCCCTGATAAGTTGTGCTCTAAGATTCAATTCTCAGTTTAACATTGTAGTCAGTCCATATTGGTCAGGCATTATGTTTATCTTTCATTTCTGGCTTACTTCACTCAAAATGCTGTCTACAGGATGCATTCACCTCGTTGCATGTCTCATAGCTTCACTCCTTCATGCAGTTCAGTATTCCACTGTATGCATACACCAGAGTTCACCATTCTGTTCATCACTACCATCCACTGCAAATCATGAATACTGCCTCCATAAACACCAGTGTGCAAATGTCCATTCATATCCCTGCTCTCAGGTCTTCCAAGTATAGACACCATAATGGGGTGGCAGGACCTTATGGCACCCACATACTGAGTTTCTTGTGGAGCCACCACACTGTCTTCCAGATAGGCTACACCATTCTACCTCCCCACCAACCAGTAAATTGATACATCCCTTTCTCCATGTTTTCTCAGCACTTTTATACCTATTTATATTTTTTCCCTACAGTTTTATCAGATATATTCACAAACCATACAATTATCCACAGTGTACAATCAGTTGTTCACAGTATCATCATATAGTTGTGCATTTATCACCACAATCCAGCACTTGAAAGTATTGATTGCTACAAAAATTTTTTTAAAGAATAAAAATGTAATGAAGAGAAAATAAACTATCATACCATTCAATATAATAGTAAGTCAGACAACACCAGTATCAAGAATCCCATAACCCTCCCTTATATCACCCTCTCATACACATTTAGCTTTAGTATACTGCCTTTGTCACATTTAGTGGAAGCATATTACAATATTACTGTTGACCATAGACTCCAGTTTGCTTTGATTATATTCTTTCCCCCAGTACCATCCCTTTTCAACACTTTGCGTGGTTGACATTCACTTGTTTTCCTATATGTAAAAACATTTTTATATTTGTACATTTAGTGACAATCATTGATCACTCTAGTTTTTGCCTAGTTATACAGTCCCAGTCTTATTGTCTATTTTTACCTCTGGTGTCAGACATGCCCCTAGCCCACCTCTTTCAGCTTTACTCACAGACATCTTTGTTGAGTGTACTAACAATATTATGCTACCGTCACACAGTATTATGCTATCTATTTTTGGATTTATAATCATTCCCGTTGAACATTCTGCAGTCTATCAGCATCAAATGCCTGATCTCTACCATCTATCTCCTGGTAACCTGTGTTTTCAGCTTTTAACTCTCAAATTTGCTCATTAATGTTGGTTCATATTAGGGAGACCATACAGTATTTGTCCTTTTGTTTCTGGCTAACTTCACTCAACATAATAGCCTCAAGGTTCGTCCACATTATTATTCTGTGACTTTGTTCTGTCTTACAGCTGCATAATATTCCATTGTGTGTATATACCACAGTTTGTTTATCCAGTTATCCATTGATGGACATTTGGGATGGTTAAATTTCTTGGCAATCATAAATATTGCTGCTGTAAACATCAGTTTACAAATGTCCATTCATGTCTTAACTTTCAGGTCCTCTGAGTATATGCCTAGTAATGGAACACTGGGTCATATGGCAAATCTATACTTAGCTACCTGAGGAGGTACCACACTGCTCTCCAGAGTGGCTACACCATTCTACATTCCCACCAACAATGAATAAGTGTGCCTCTTTCTCCACATCCTCTCCAGCACTTACAATTTCCTGTTGTTTTTTTTTTTAATTTTTTGATAATGGCCATTCTGGTAGGTGTGAGATGATATCTCATTGTAGTTTTGATTTGCATTTCCCTAATAGCTGTGAAGTTGACCATTTTTTCGTAGGTTTCTGAGCCATTTGTATTTCCTCTTCAGAAAAGTGTCCATGTCTTTTGCCCATTTTTAATGGGGTTGTCTTTCTGTTGTTGAGTAGTAGGGTCCCTTTATATAATCGGGATATTAAACCCTTATCTCATAAGTGGTTTCCAAATATTGTCTCCCATTGAGTAGGATGCCTTTTTACTTTTCTGACAAAGTCGTTTGATGTACAAAAGTGTTTAATTTTGAGATCCCACTTGTCTATTTGTTCTTTGGTTGCTTGCGCCTTGGGTGTGAGGTCTAGGAAACCACCTACTATCACAAGATCTTCAAGATATTTCCCTACATTTTCTTCTAAGAGTCTTATGGTCCTAGTGCTAATGTTTAGGTCTTTGATCCATTTTGAGTTAATTTTGTATAAGTTGTGAGATAGGGGTCCTCTTTCATTCTTTTGGAAATGGATATCCTGTACTCCAAACACCATTTTTTGAAGAGGCTGCTCTGTCCCAGTTGCTTTCAATAGGCTGCATTATCAAAGATCAATTGTCCGTAGATGCAAGAGTCTACTTCTGAACACTCAATTCAATTCCATTGGTCAGTATATCTATCCTTATGCCAGTACCATGCTGTTTTGACCCCTGTAGCTTTGTAATATGTCTCAAAGTCAGGTAGCGTGAGACCTCCCACTTTGTTCCTCTTTCTCAAGATATTTTTGGCTGTTTGGAGGTTTGGTTATTGGTTTTTCTATTTCTGCAAAGTAAGTTGTTGGGATTTTAATTGGTATTGTATTGACTCTATTAATCAGTTTAGGTAGAATTGACATCTTAACTATATTTACTCTACCAATCCATAAACATGGTTTGTACTTCCGTTTTTTTTAGGTCCTGTTTGATTTCTTTTAGCAGTTTCTTGTAGTTTTCTCTGTATAGTTCTTTTGTGGCCTTCGTTAAGTTTATTCCTAAATACTTGATTCTTTTGGTTGCTGTTATAAATGGATTTTTTTCCTTTAATTCCTCCTCTTGTTGCACATTACTTGATATAGGAACACTACAGATTGTTGAGTGTTGATCTTGTAGCATGCCACTTTGCTGTATTCATTGATTAGTTCTAATAGCTTTGCTATAGATTTTTCTGGATTTTCTACATATAGAACCATGTCATCTGCAAATAGTGAAAGTTTTAGTTCCTCTTCTCCAATGTGGATGCCTTTTATTTCTTTTTCTTGCCTAACTGCTCTAGCTAGCACTTAGGTGCACATCCCTGTGTTGTTCCTGATCTTAGATGGAAAGCTTTCAGTCTTTCCCCATTGAGTATGATGATAGCTGAGGGGTTTTTCGTATATTGCCTTTACCATAATGAGAAACTTCCCTTCTATGCCTATCCTATTCATCAAGAAATAATGTTGGATTTGTCAAATGCCTTTTCTGCTTTGATTGAGATGATCATGTGATTTTCTTCTTTGATTTATTGCTGTGGTATATTATGTAACTTGATTTTCTTATGTTGAACTAGCCTTGTATACCTGGAATAAATCCCACCTGTTCTTTGTGCCTACTTGTCTTAATGTGCTACTGGATTCAATTTGTGAGTATTTTGTTAAGGATTTTTGTGTCTATATTCACTAAAGAGATTTGTCTATAATTTTCTTTTTTGTAGTATCTTTGCCTGACTTTTGTATTAGGGTGATGTTGGCTTCACAGAATGAGTTGTGTAGCTTTCCCTCCTCTTTTTTTTTTTTTTTTTTTTTTTGAAGAGTTTGAGCAGGATTAGTATTAATTCTTTCTTGAATCCTTGATACAATTCACATGTGAAGCCATCTGGTCATGAGCTTTTATTTTTTGGTAGTTTTTGATGACTGACTCACTCTCTTTACTTGTGATTGGTTTGTTGAGGACTATGTGTTCTCAAGTCAATGTTGTTTATGCTTTTCTAGGTAGTTGTCAATTTTGTCTAAGTTTTCTAGGTATTAGCATATTAGTTGCTCACAGTATCTTCTCATTATCTCCTTTGTTTCTGCAGGTCAGTAATTATGTCTGCTTTCCATTTCCGATTGTATGTATTTGCATCTGCTCATTCTCTCTCTCTCTCTCCCCCTCCCACTCCCTTCCCTCCCCCCACTCCCTCCCTAGCCTAACTAATGGTCCATCCATTCTATTGATTTTTCTCAAAGAACTAGCTTCTGATTTTGTTGATTCTTTCTACTGTTTTCCTGTTGTCAGTTTCATTTATTTCTGTATTTCTTTCTTTCCTTCTGTTTGCTTTGGGGTTAGTTTGCTGTTCTTTTTGTAGTTCCTCCTGCAGGTGAACCATTAATTCCTCAATTTTTGCTCTCTCTTCTCTTTAATATAGGCACTTGGGGCAATACACTTCCCTCTCAGCACCACTTTTGCTGCATCCCATAAGTTTTGATATGTTGTGTTTTCATTGTCACTTACTTTAAGATATTTACTATAAGGTATTTATCATGTAATTTCTACCTTTATGCACTGGTTTTCTAAGAGTATGTTGTTTAGCATCTATGTTGGTGAATTTTATGAACTTCTGCCTGTTACTTTTTTCCATCTTCATTCCATTATGATCTGAGAATATTTTGTATAATATCAGTATTTTCAAATTTGTTTCGACTTGCTTTGTGACCCAACATGTGGTCTGTCCTAGAGAATGTTCCATAAGCACTTGAGAAAAATGTGTATCTTGCTGTTGTGGGGTATAGAGTATATAAACGCCTGTCAAGTCCAGTTCCTTTATGGTGCAATTCAACATCTCTGTTTCCATATTCATCCCCTGCCTAGATGTTCTATCCACTGATAAGAGTACTGTACTGATGTCTCCAACTATTATTGTAGAAGTATCTACTTCTCCTTTCAGTGTTCTTGGTGTTTGCCTCAAGAATTTTGGGGCAATCAGGCTTGGTGCATAAATATTTACGATTGCTGTTTTCTTGATGAATTGACCCTTTTATTAATATATGGAGTCCTTCTCTGGCTCTTTTAATTGTTTTACTTTTGAAGTCTGATCTGTCTGATATTAATATAGCTACTCCTGCTTTTTTCTGGTTGTTGTTTGTGTGAAATATCTTTTTCCAACCTTTCACTTTCAGCCATTTTTGTCCTTGTGTCTAAAGTGAGTTTCTTGTAGACCACATATAGATGGGTCCTGTTTTTTTTTAAATTCAGTTTTATTTAAATATATTCACATATCATACAGTCATCCATGGTATACAATCAACTGTTCACAGTACGATCATATAGTTATGCATTCATCACCACAATATATTTCTGAACATTTTCCTTACATCAGAAGAATCAGAATAAGAGTAAAAAATAAAAGTAAAAAAAGAACACCCAAACCATCCCCTCATCCCACCCTGTTTGTCATTTAGTTTTTATTCCCATTTTTCTACTCATCCATCCATATACTAGATAAAGGGAGTGTGATCCACAAGGTTTTCACAATCACACTATCACCCCTTGTAATCTACATTATTATATAATCATCTTCAGGAGTCCAGACTACTGGGTTGGAATTTGATAGTTTCAGGTATTTACTTCTAGCTGTTCCAGTACATTAAACCTAAGAGGTGTTATCTATATAGTGCATAAGAATGTCCACCAGAGTGACCTCTCAACTCCATTTGAAATCTCTCAGCCACTGAAACTATTTCATCTCATTCTGCATCCCCCTTTTGGTCAAGAAGATATTCTCAATCCCACAATGCCAGGTCCAGATTCATCCCTGGGAGTCATATCCTGCATTGCCAGGGAGATTTATGCCCCTGGGAGTTGAGTCCCACATAGGGGGGGAGAGCAGTGAGTTCACTTGCTGAGGTGGCTCAGTTAGAGAGAGAGGGCCACATCTGAGCAACAAAGAGGTACTCAGGGGGAGACTCTTAGGCACAATTATATGCAAGCTTAGCCCCTCCTCTGCAGTAATGAGCTTCCTAAGAACAAGTCCCATGATTGAGGGCTTGGCACATCAAACCGCCAGTCCCAATGTTTGTGACAACATCAACACCAGTCCAGGTGAGGAAGTCCAACACTTCTGCACCTTCCCCCAGCTCCGTGGGGCATGGGGCATGGGGGAGGCTGTAAATATATTTTAATTCTCTGCCCAAATTACTTTGGGATATGTCGCTATTTCACTCTAACCTATACCAACCTACTGTATCTCACTTCCTATTCAAACTTCCATGTAATTGTGGTGTTTGAACAAACCAACTGTAGAGTTATACAGTTTTAGAAAATATAGATCCTGCACAAATAGACATCTCTTCCCTTGGTCTCAAATAGAAGTTGAAGTTTTAAAACACATTCACTTTTGACCTTTACCCTTTGCCTGGTTTGCCCTAGTCTTAACCAGATCTGCTTCATTCATTTCACTAATTGAAGTCTGGGCTCTTTTTCAGCTTTTTTTTTTTTTTTAACAGTTGCCATATGCACTAATACTGAGATTCATATCTGTTGAGCTCTAGCTCTGAGTTTCAGGTGTCTCAGAGAGATGCATTTTTCCAGAGACCAATCAGGTTATACACTAAGGGATCAGTATCTCAAAGTTTAGAAATAGGCATTACAATTCAGGAATAGAGTTGACTGCTATAAGAGCTTACAATCTAGGGACTATTACAATAATCATGTCCATGTTAGGCTATGTTTTAAGACTCAATTCTGAGTTGACACATTATAGTTAGTCCATATTGGTGAAGCATTATAGTGTTTGCCTTTATTTCTGGCATACTTCACTCAAATACTTTGTACAGGATCCACTCACCTCATTGTGTGTCTCACAGCATCACTCCTTCTCGTAGTTGCTCAATATTCCCTGTATGCATATGCCACAGTTCACCATTCTGTTCCTCAGTCTATATACCTTTAGGTCACCATCACCCATTGCAAATCATGATTACTGTTTCCATGAACAACAGTTTGCAAATGTCCATTCATGTCTCTGCTGTTAGATCTTCAAATAACATACCCCATAATGAGGTTGCAGGACCTTATGGTCCCCCACATACTTAACTTTTTGTGGAACCACCACACTGACCTTCAGAAAGGCTACACCATTCTACCTGCTCATCAACAGTAGGTAGGTATATCCCTCTCACCATGTTTTCTCCAACACTTTTACTCCTATATATATTTTTCCTACAATTTTATAGTTATATTCACATGCCATACATTTATCCACAGTATACAATCAGTTGTTCATGGTATCATCATAAAGTTGTACATTTATCACCACAATCAGCACTTGAACATATTGATTACTACAGGAAAAATTGTTTTTTTTAGCAATAATAGAAAAGATGATAAAAAGAAAAATAATATGTCATACAATACAATATAATAGTAAGGACAGAAAATAACACCACTACCAAGAATTCCATATTCCTCCCTATATCCACCTCTCATATACATTTAGCATTGGCATACTGCCTTTGTTACATTTAATGGAGGTATATTACAATGTTACTGTTGACCATAGACTCCAGTTTGCTTGATTATGTTTTTTCCCAATACCATCCCTTTTTCAACACTCTACATGGTTGACAGTCACTTGCTCTCCCAAGTGCAAAAACATTTTATATTTGTATATTTAGTAACAGTCATTGGCCACTCCAGTTTTTGCCAAGTTATACACTCCCAGTCTTTCTCATCTATCTTTACCTCTGGTGTCATACATTTTCCTATCCCACCTCTTTCAGCTTTACTCACAGACATCTTTGTTCTGTGTACTTATAATACGGTGCTACCATCACACAGTATTATGCTATCTATTTCTGGATGTATACAATCAATCCTAAACATTTGGTAGTCCTTCAGTATCAAATGCCTGGTTTCTGCCCTCTTTCTATGTCCTGGTTGCCTGTGTTGCCAGCTTTTAACTCCCGAAGTTTGTTCATTAATGTCTGTTTATATTAGTGAGACCATACAGAATCTGTCCTTTTGTTTCTGGCTAACTTCACTCAACATAATGCCCTCAAGGTTCATCCACATTATTATATGATCCATGTCTTTGTTCTGTCTTACAGCTGCATAATATTCCATATGTGTATATACCACAGTTTGTTTATCCAGTTGTCCATTGATGGACATTTGGGCTGTTTCCATCTCTTGGCAATCACGAATAATGCTGCAGTAAACATTGGTTACAAATGTCTGTTTGTGTCTTAAGTTTCAGTTCCTCTGAGTATATACCTAGCAATGGAATAGCTGGGCCATACAGCAAATCTATGTTTCGCTTTCTGAGGAACCTCCACACCGTCTTCCAGAGTGGTTGCACCATTCTACATTCCCACCAACAATGACTAAGTGTGCCTCTTTCTCCACATCCTCTCCAGCACTGTCATTTTCTGTTTTTTGGATAATGGCCATTCTGGTAGGTGTGAGATGATACCTCATTGTGGTTTTGATTTGCATTTCCTTAATAGCCAGTGAAGTTGGCCATTTTTTTCATATGTTTTTGAGCCATTTGTATTTCCTCTTCAGAAAAATATCTGTCCATGTCTTTTGCCCATTTTTTTAATTGGATTATTTCTTTCTGTTATTGAGATGTAGGATTCCTTTATATATTTGGGTTATTAAACCCTTATCTAGTATGTGGTTTCCAAATATCATCTCCCACTGTGTAGGATGACCTTTTACTTTTCTGACAAAGTTGTTTGATGTACAAAAGTGTTTAATTTTGGGGAGCTCCCATTTAACTATTTGTTCTTGTGTTGCTCATGCCTTGGGTGTGAGGTCTAAGAAACCACCTCCTATCACAAGATCTTTAAGATATTTACCTACATTATCTTCTAAGAGTTTTATGGTCTTGGTGCTAATGTTTAGGTCTTTGATCCATTTTGAGTTAATTTTTGTATAAGGTGTAGATAGGCATCCTCTTTCATTCTTTGGAAATGGATATCCAGTTCTCCAAACACCATTTACTGAAGAGGCTGCTCTTTCCCAGTTGCTTTGGCTTGACTGCCTTATCAAAGATCAGCTGTCTGTAGATGCGAGTGTCTACTTCTGAACACTCAATTCAATTCCATTGGTCGGTATATCTGTCCTTATGCCAGTACCATGTTGTTTTGAGCACTGTAGCTTTGTAATATGCTTCAAAGTTGGGTAGTGTGAGACCTCCCACTTCGTTCCTCTTTCTCAAGATATTTTGGCTATTCAGGGCACTTTGCCCTTCCAAATAAATTTGGTAATTGGTTTTTCTATTTCTGTAAAGTAAGTTGTTGGGATTTGAATTGGTATTGCATTGAATATGTAAATCAGTTTAGGTAAAATTGCCATCTTACCTATATTTAGTCTTCCATTCCATGACCATGGTATGTTCTTCCATTTTTTTTTAGGTCTTGTTCAATTTCTTTTAGCAATATCTTATAGTTTTCTGTGTAAAGGTCTTTTGTGTCCTTGGTTAAGTTTATTCCTAAATACTTGATTCTTTTGGTTGCTATTGTAAATGGGATTTTCTTTTCTCCTCTAGTTGCACATTACTTGTGTATAGGAACACTACAGATTTTTGCATGTTGATCTTGTAGCCTACCACTTTGCTGTATTCATTGACTAGTTTTAGTAGCTTTGCTGTAGATTCTTCTGGATTTCCTACATACATAATCATGTCAGCTGCAAACAGTGAAAGTTTTACTTCTTCCTCTCCAATTTGGATGCCTTTTATTTCTTTTTCTTGCCTAATTGCTCTAGCTAGAACTTCCAGCAGAATGTTGAATAACAATGGTGATAGTGGGCATCCCTGTCTTGTTTCTGATTTTAGAGGAAAAACTTTCAGTCTCTCCCCATTGAGTGTGATGTTAGCTGTGGGTTTTTCATGTATCACCTTTATCATATTGAAAAAGTTCCCTTCTATTCCTATCCTTTGAAGTATTTTCATCAGGAAAGGATGTTGAATTTTGCCAGATGCCTTTTCTGCATCAATTGAGATGACCATGTGGCTCTTCTGCTTTGATTTATTGATGTGGTGTATTACATTAATTGATTTTCTTGTGTTGAACCAGCCTTGCATATCTGGAATAAACCTCATTTGGTTGGGGTGTATAATTCTTTTAATGTGTTGCAGGATTTGATGTGTGAGTATTTTGTTGAGTATTTTTGTATCTATGTTCATTAAAGAAAATGGTCTATAATTTTCTTTTTTGGAAGTATCTTTGATTTTGGTATTAGGGTGATGTTGGCTTCATAGACTGAGGTAGCTTTCCTTCTTCAATTTTTTTGAAGAGTTGGAGCAGGATTGGTACTAATTCTTGAATGCTTGGTAGAATTCACATGTGAAACCATCTGGTGCTGGGCTTTTCCTTTTTGGCAGCTTTTTGATGACTGACTCAATCTCTTTACTTGTGATTGATATGTTGAGGTCATCTATTCTTGAATCAATGTTGGTTGTTTATGCTTTTCTAAGAAGTTGTCCATTTCATGTAAGTTGTCTAGTTTATTAGCATATAGTTGCTCATAGTATCTTCTCATTATCTCCTTAATTTCTGCAGGGTCAGTTTTATATTTCCTTTCCTATTTCTGATTGCATTTATTTGCATCTGCTCTCTCTCTCTCTCTCTTTTTTATTTTTTGTTAGTCTAGCCA
>NC_051312.1:141758315-141855227 GCF_015220235.1 Choloepus didactylus | reverse complement strand
GAAAATAGTTTCTGAATTGGAATTTCTTGCTTCAGTAACAATTACAAAATAGTTATTACAAATAATATTAGTGAAATATAATAAATATATGTACAACAATAATAAACAATATTTTAGAGTGTAATGTTTTTGTGGTCTCTAATATGTTACCAAAATAATACCATTTATAGTTTTTATTTTAATTTGTTTATTTTTAACTTTCTATTTAGAAATTGTTTTTGCAAAAATAATGGATAGAATGACTTTATGTTCTTCTACCACTTCACGTAATAACTACAATAGCATTATCAAAATCAGAAATTTAATGTTTAATATTCATCCTTATTCAAATATGAACAATTGTTCCAAGTATGTCTTTTATTTTTTTAAAATCCATGAGAAAATCCAGGCTCAGACTTTGCATTGAATTGCTGCATCTTTTTAATTTTCTCCAGTTTTGGACACTTCAGCAGTCTTATTTGTACTGAATGACATTCACTCCACAGTTTATTACCACAGACAGCCTTATTTTAGAGAAGTTATTTTAGAGAAGAAGTTATGCAGAACAATCATGCAGAAAATACAGAATTCCCATTTACCACCTGTTCTAGTTTGCTAATGCTACCGGAATGTAAAACACCAGAGATGGATTAGCTTTTATAAAAGGGGGTTTATTTGGTTACACAATTACAGTCTTAAGGCCATAAAGAGTCCAAGGTAACACAAGCAATCCGGTACCTTCACTGGAGGATGGCCAATGGTATCCAGAAAATCTCTGTTAGCTGGGAAGGCACGTGGCTGGCATCTGCTCCAAAGTTGTGCTTTCAAAATGGCTTTCTCCCAGGACATTCCTCTCTTGGCTGCAGTTCCTCAAAAATGTCACTCTTAGTTCCACTTGGGGAATTTGTCCTCTCTTAGCTTCTCCAGAGCAAGAGACTGCTTTCAATGGCCATCTTCAAACTGTGTCTCATCTGTGACTACTCTCAGCTTCTGTGCATTCTTCAAAGTGTCCCTCTTGGCTGTAGCTCCTCTTCAAAATGTCACTCACAGCTGCACTGAGTTCCCTCTGTTTGTCAGCTCATTTATATGGCTCCAGTGATTTAATTTGGACCAACCCTGAATGGATGGGGTAACACCTCCATGGAAGTTATCCAACCAGAGTCATCACCCACAGTTGGGTGGGGCGCATCTCCATGGAAACCCTCAAAGAATTACAATCTAATCAACACTGATAATGTCTGCCCACAGAAGAGTACATCAAAGATAATGGTGTTTGGGGGACATAATACATTCAATCTGGCACATTCCACCCCCTGGACCCCAAAATGACATGATCTTTCCATATACAAAATACATTCATCCTATCGCAATATCACAAAAACTTAAATCATTTCAGTAACAATAAGTAAGTACAAGATCCCATAAAAATCAGTTACAATCATCATGTGTCCTAAAGCAAAATTCCCCTCAGGCTCTCTATCTGTGAAACTTAGAACAAGTTATCTGCTTCCGATATACAAAGGAGGAACAGTCATAGGATAAACATTCCCATTTCCATAAGGAGAAACAGCAAGGAAAGCAGTGATTAAGGGACCAAAACAGTTCCTAAAACCTTCAGGGCAAACTCCATTAGATTTCAAAGTCTGAGAGTCATTAACAGAATGAGGTTGCATCCTTTGGGCTTGAGAGAGCAGGAGTCTAACCCTTCCTAAGTGCCTTTGCTGCAGCCCTTTCCTCTCCAAATGCTGTGGTGAGTGCTCCACGTATTCAGACACTGGGGAGACCACTTTCTTAGCCCCACCCTCTTCAAACATCAGGGCAGCACCCAGATTCCTTTCCATCTCTCAACCCCTTCAGAACAGTGTGGTGGCAGCCAGGCTCTCCCCAATTCCCTGGGAATGTGCTCTACCCTCTTTGGGGCTTGGGGTGGCAGAACATTTCCTAAGCATGGAAGTGGAAGGCCCACCCTCAACCTCTGGGGCAAACTCACCCTTTCTATGTGTGTGGGCCACTCTGCTCTCCCAGCCTGAGACCTCTTGACTCCAGACCTCAAACTCCATGGCTCTGTCTTTGAAGAAATTTTTCCTTCAATTTGTTCCTTGTCTGTCCCCTCCAGTTCAGACTGGCAGCATCTCCATCTATAAAGATCTCACAAAAATCCTGTTGGCTTCACATGAAGCACATAGGGGTCAAAGCCATTAGACAATATGACTTTCCACAAATCCTTTCTGGATAACTCTATCTCCAATCTTGGCTTGTACTGAAATGGCAGCTGAGTTCCATGTATGTTTAAATCCTCATTTTGGGATGTAGCTTCTGGAGATCCACCCCCTGGAAGCCTGTAATTTTCCAAACCATCAGTTTCTGGTTTTTTTGAATCCAAGAGTTCAGTTCTAAGTTGATCTCTGTCCTGTCATATTTTACTATAAGCTGCAAATCAAAGCCAGGCTACTTCTTCTATATTTTGCTTGGAGATCTCATCAACTAAATATTCCAGGTTGTCATGTTCAAATTCTGCCTTCCATCCAACACCAACACTCAATTTTGCCAAATTCTCTGCCACTTTAAAACAAGGATCACCTTCCTTCCAGTTTCCAACAATACATTCATCATTTCTCCTCAAGGCCTCATCAAAATATCTTTAGAGTCCATATTTCTACAGTCTCTTCAAAGCAGTTTAGACCTTCTCTATCAAGCTCCTCACAATTCTTTCAGAATCTTCCCCTTATCCATTTAAAAAGCCATTCCAACATGTTTGGTATTTGCAAACACAGCAGCACCAGCACCCTACTCCTTGTACCAAAATCTGTTCTAGTTTGATAATGCTGCCGGAATGCAAAACACCAGAGATGGATTGTCTTTTTTAAAAGGGGGTTTATTTAGTTACACAATTACAGTCTTAAGTTTGTAAAGTGTCCAATGTAACATATCAGCAATTGGGTACCTTTACTGGAAGATGGCCAATGGTGTCTGGAAAATCTCTGTTAGCTGGGAAGACACGTGGCTGGTGTCTGCTCCAAAGTTCTGGTTTCAAAATGGCTTTCTCCCAGGGCATTCCTCTCTCAGCTGCAGTTCCTCAAAAATGTCGCTCTTAGTTCCACTTGGGGAATTTGTCCTCTCTTAGCTTCTCTGGAGCAAAAGTCTGCTTTCAATGGCCATCTTCAGACTGTGTCTCATGTGTGGCTACTCTCTCAGCTTCTGTGCATTCTTCAAAGTGTCCCTCTTGGCTGTAGCTCCTCTTCAAACTGTCACAGCTACACTGAGTTCCCTCTGTTTGTCAGCTCATTTATATGGCTCCAGTGATTTGATTTAGAGCCATCCTGAATGGGTGGGGTAACACCTCCATGGAAATTATCCAATCAGAGTCATAACCCATAGTTCAGTGGGGCGCATCTCCATGGAAACACTCAAAGAATTACAGTCTAATCAACACTGATAACATCTGCCCACAAAAGATTACATCAAAGGTAATGGCGTTTGGGAGACATAATACATTCAAATCAGCACACCACCCTATTATTAACACCTTGCATTTGTGTGGAACATTTGTTACAATTGATGATAGCATATTTTATATTTCTACTGTTTACTGTAGTCCATGATTTAAGTTTGGGTTCCCTATGTAGTGCAGTTCCATGGATTTTATTTTTAAAATTTTTATCCTCTTACCATTTATTTACCCTAACATTTTCCCTTTTAATTACCTGCTTCTCTTTATTCTTTGCTCCCAAATTTCAGCATCCAATGATGATACTGGGCTGAGAGAATTCTTAGCGAAATGTTTGTCAGAGGATGATTTTTATTATCGTGTTTTCTACATGCATTCTACCACATTTTGTTTACCCATTCATCAGCTGATGGACACTTTAGTTACATCCATATTTTGGAAATGGTGAATAATGGCACTGTGGACATTGGTGTGAAAATGTCTGTCCTTTTCTATGCTTTTGGTTCTTCTGAATTTATACCCAGTAGTGAGATTGCCAGATTATTTGGCAATTGTTTACTTAGCTTCCTGAGGAACCACCAAATTGTCTTCCATAGCAGCTGCACCATTTTACTTTTCCACCAGCAATGAATGAGGGTTTATATTTCTCAACATCTTCTCCAATGCTTGTAGTTTTCCTGTTTGTTTTTTTTAATAGTGGCCATTCTAGTAGGTGTAAATGATATCCCATTGTGATTGTTACTCATGTTTCCCTAATGATGTTGAAGCATCTTTTCATGTGCTTTTTAGCCATTTGCTTTCCTCTGTGGAAAAAGGTCTATTCTTTTGCCAGTTTTAAAATCGAGTTATTTATCTTTTTTGTTGTTGAGTTGTAGGATTTTTTTATTTATTCTGGATATCAAACCCTTATCACTTATGTGATATCCAAACATTTTCTCCCATTGAGTAGGTTGTCGTTTTGGTTTCTTTAAAAATTCCTTTGGACCTCAAAAGTAAAACTTTCGAGGAAATCCCATTTTCCTATTTTTTCTTTTGTTGCTTGTGTTTTGGGTATATATTCTAAGAAACCATTGCTTACCACAAGATTTTGAAGATGCTTCTGTACATTTTCTTTGGAAGTTATGGTCCTTGTTCTTATATTTAGGTCTTTGATCCATTTTCAGATAAGTGTTGTATGAGGTGTGAGATAGGATTTTGTGCTGGTTTGAACCTGTTATGTATCTCAGAAAAGGCCATGTTCTTTTAATCCATTCCTGTGGATGTGGACCTATTGTGGGTGGTACCTTTTGGTTAGATTATTTCAACTGTGATGTGACCCACCCACCGCTTTTACTGGAGCCCTTTCTAAGAGGTAAAGGATAGAAAAAGCAGAGGGTTTAGAGAGAAACACCCAGAGATCTTGGAGGGAAAAGCCCTGGAGATGCTAAGAAAGGACCCACAGAAGCTCAGAGAGGAGCCACTGGAATCAGAAGCTGAATGCAATGAGACCCAGGAATAAAGGATCAGCAGATACCAGCCATGTGCCTTGCTATCTGATAGAGGAAACCCAGATGCCAGCAGCCTGTCTTCAGAGTCCAGTTATCAACTAGTTGATGCCTTAACTGGGACATTTTCATGGACTTAGAGCTGTAAATTTTAAGTTAATAAATCCCCATTTCAAAAGCCAATCTGCTTCTGGTATATTATTTTCCAGCAGCTTTACCAAACTGGAACAGGGTCCTCTTTCTTTTTCATATGGATATCCATTTCCCCCAGCAACACTTGTTGAAGTGAATATTCTGTTCAGTTGAGTGGACTTGGTAGTATTGTCAAATATTAATTGACCATAGATGTGAGGGTCTGTTTCTGAAATCTCAGTTCTATTCCAGTGGTCAGTATGTCTATCTTTGATTAGATGTTCTAAATTATGTGTCTCCTCTGAAGTTTAATTTGTTACTTTGACTAGGCCATATCTTCCTGCTTCTTAGTATGGCTTATGATTTTTTTGCTGGTGTCTAGGCATCTAATTACCTTGATGAATTTACTCTGAAACTCAGTTTCTCTCTCTTGCCTAGTGTTTTATTGTTTGTTGGCTTTGTTTAAGTCTCTTGTTTGACATTTGGTTCAATTTATTCTAGACCTTTAGAATTGCCCATATTTAATTGATCAGATATTTTCAGGTCTTCTTCATCTTAATCTTTCCTTGGATATGAGGTACAGTTTTTAAGATTACACTGTTTGTGCATTTGTTTCACCCCTAGGAGAAAGCTTTCTTTCATCTCTTCCTTCTCTAGGAATCTTGATCTGTTTAGTTTGTTTTTGTTTTGCCTCTATGTTTTTGTTTTTTTTTTAATTAACTGCTTTCATTTCCTCTGGCTGCTTTTTCCTAGGAGGAGGATCAGCCTGGAGAGGACTTTCCCAAGTCAGTATTTCCCAAGCAAACAGGGCTATGGACCCACAAAGGGGGCACAAACCAGCTCCAAAGATCCCTAGGGAGCAGGTCAGAAAAGATGCCCAAAGGCTTTTTGGCAACTCCAGAAAACTTCACTTTCATGCCCCAGCATATGGCAGGAAAACTTCCCCTTAGGAAGTTTTTCCCCACAGACCTATGGAGGCAGTGTGTCTTTAAACCTCAGCTGCCTCTTCCCCACTTGGGGGTGAGTTGAAAGAGTATCTCAGAGCCAGGCCCAGTGATTCAAATTTACTTATCAAAAGCTGTGATCCATGCTCCACTGTGTCCTATTCCTGGCGAAAAGGATTTTTTTTAAATGCAGTTTTTATTGAGATATATTCACATGCCATATTATCCATCCAAAGTATACAATCAGTAGCTCACAGTATCATTATATAGTTGTGCACAATCAATTTTAGAACATTTTCATTACTCCAAAAAGAAACAAAGAAAAGAAAAAGAAAATAAAAGAGAACACCCAAAACATCCCATACTCCTAATCCCCCCCTATTATTTATTTATCATTGTCTTTATTTTATTACTCATCTGCTAATACACTGGATAAAGGGAGTGTCAGTCACAAGGTTTTCACATGATAAAAAATATATAGTTGCATAATCATCATCAAGCATCAAGACTACTGGATTACAGTTCAACAGTTTCAGGTATTTCCTTCTAGCTATTCTAAGACACTGCAAACTAAAAGAAATATGTATATAGTGCATAAGAATAACCTCCAGAATGACCTGTTGACTATATTTGAATCTCCTAGCCACTGAAACTTTATATTGTTTCATTTCTTTTCCCCCTCTTGGTTAAGAAGGCATTCTCGATCCCATGATGCCTGGGCCAGGCTCATCCTTGGGAGTCATGTCCCACGTATCAGGGAGGGTAGTGAGTTTATTTGCAGAGTTGGCTTAAAGAGAGAGAAGTCACAATTGAGAAACAAAAGTGGTTCTTTGGAGGTGACTCTTAGGCATGTTTATAAGTAGGCTTAGCTTCTCCTTTGCAGGAATAAGTTTTGTAAGGGCAAGCCCCAAGATTGATGGCTTGACTTATTAAATTGGAAATCCCTAATGCTTGCAAGAATATCAAGAAGTCCCCAAGTGGGGGAGTTTAATATTTCCACATTTTCCCCCAGTCCTTCAAGGAGAGTTTGCAAATACTTTTTATTTTCTGTCCAAAATTCTCTGGGATATATTGGGGTATTACATTGCCCTGTACAGAATAGTAAGTTCTCATTCCCTATTCGAGGTTCCATGTAATTATGTTGTTTAAATAAACTAACCATACAGGTTAAATTAGTGTGCTACAAAAAAATATAGATTTTATATCACATAAAGATCTCTTAAATAACAGTTAAAACTCAGTAATAGATGTGACTGCTGTAAGAGTTTACAATCTAGGAACCTTTACGACAATGCTTATTGAACATTCTGTACTCCTGCATTGTCAATTGCCCAATCTCTTCCCACATTTTCTCCCTTGATAACCTGTGCCCTCATATTCAATTCTCAGCATTTTCTCATTATAGTTAGTTTATATTAGTGAGATCTTACAATATTTGTCCTTTTGTTTCTGGCTTATTTCACTCAACATAATGTCCTCAAGTTTCATCCATGTTGTCACATGCTTCAGGTCTTCATTCCTTCTTACTGCTGAATTATACTCCATCATATGTATATACCACATATTGTTTATCCATTCACAGGTTGATGGACACTTGGGTTGTTTCTATCTTTTGGCAATTGTGAATAATGCTGCTGTGAACATCATTGTGCAAATGTCTGTTAGCATCCCTGTTTTCAATTCTTCTAGGTATATACCTGGTAGCAGGATGGGTCATATGGAACTGATATGAGGAACTGCCAAACTGTCTTCCACAGTGGCTGCACTATTCTACATTCCCACCAGCAATGAATAAGTGTTCCTATTTCTCCACATCCTCTCCAACACTTGTAATTTTCTGTTTTTTTTAATAGTAGCCATCCTAATGGGTGTGAAATGGTATCTCATTGTGGTTTTGATTTGCATTTCCCTAATAGCTAGTGATGTTGATGATTTTTTCACGTGATTTTTAGCCATTTGATATCCTCTTTGGAGAAATGTCTAGTCAAGTCTTTTGTGTATTTTTTAATTGCCTTACTGGTCTTTTTAGTGTTTACTTGTACAATTTCTTTACATATTACACCTTACTGGATATGTGGCTTCCAAATATTTCCTTCCATTGACTAGGATGTCTTTTCATGTCATGATAAAGTCCTTTGATGCACAGTTTTTTTAAATTTTGAGGAGGCCCCATTATTTATTTTTTCTTTTGTTGCTTGTGTTTCGAGTGTAAAGGCTAAGAAATGATTGCATAACACAAGATCCTGAAGATGCTACCCTAAGTTTTCTTCTAGGATATTTATAGTCCTGGTTCTTATATTTAGGTCTTTGATCCCTTTTGAGTTAATTGTTTATATGGTGTGAGATAGGGGTCCTCCTTCATCACTTTGCTTTTGGGTATCCAGTTCTCCAATCACCATTTGTTGAAGAGACCATTTTTACCAATTGAGTGGACTTGGAAGCCTTATCAGAAATCAGTTGGCCCTACCAAAGGGTAAAAGTTGAAACATATGTGTTAAAACTTCAACTTCCATGTGAGACCAAGGGAAGAGATGTTTATTTGGTGTAGGATCTATATTTTCTAAACAATATAACTTCTACAGTTTGTTCAAACACCACAATTACATGGAACTTTGAATAGGAAGTGAGATATGGTAGATCTGTATAGGTTAGTGTGAAATAGCAAGACATCCCAAAGTAATTTGGGCTGAAAATAAAACTATATATTCAGGGGCCCCCTGAGGAGCTGGGGGAGGATGCAGAGGTGTTGGACTTCCTCACCTGGATTGTTGCTGATGTTCCCACAAACCTTAGGGACTGACAGCTTGATATACTGAGCCCTCTGTCTTGGGGCTTGCCCCTGTGAAGCTTGTTACTGCAAGTAAGAGGCTAAGCCTGCTTGTGGTTTGCCTGGGAGTCTCCCCCTGAGTGCCTCTTTGTTGCTTGGATGTAGCTCTCTCTCTCTCTAAGCCACCTTGGCAGGTGATCTTGCTGCCCTTCCCCCCTCAACATGGGACCTGGTTGCTAGGGGTTTGGTTCTCCCTGGTGATTCAGGATGTGGCTCTTGGGTATGGGTCTGGCCCAGCACCATGGGATTGAGGGCATCTTCTTGGCTGGGGGTGGGAGGTGCAAGCTGGCGTGAGGTGGAGCTTCAGTGGCTGAGAGATTTCAGGTAGGGTTGGGGGCACTCTGGTGGATGTTCTTGTGTACTATGTGGATGGCAATTCTTGGGTTATTGGTGTGTTGGAGTGGCCAGAGGTGGATGCCTGGGGCTGCCAGGCTCCAGCCCAGTGGCCTTGACTCTTGAGGATGATTGTGTGGTGGTGTGGATTACAGGGGTGACAGTATGATTGTGGGGTCCTTGTAGATCACACTCTCTTTGTGTGTGGGTGGATGGGTGGGGACAGGGACTGAATGGAGGGTGGGGTGGGATGGGGGGGTATGATTTGGGTGTTCCTTTTTACTTTTATATTTTTGTTCTTGTTCTGATTATTTCTGGTGTGGGGAGGGTGTTTGGGGGTGGACTGGGGTAGTGGGTGCATGGCTGTTTGGTGGTGCTGTGGTCAGTTGATTGTGCACCATGGATGGTTGTGTGGTGTGTGAGTGTATCTCAATAAAACCAAATTAAGAAAAAATCAATTGGCCCTAGATGTAAGGTTTTATTTCTGAATTCTCAATGCAAGTAAGTAAAATCAGACATGAGAGGGGTCATTACTATTGACCCCACAGAAGTAAATAGAGGTACTATGAACAAGTGTATGCCCACAAATTGGACACCCTAGATGCAGTGGACAAATTCCTAAAAATACCCAAACAACCTCAAAATAGTTTGTATCAGTCATACAAAAATCTTGCAGTAAAGGAAATCACAAGGCCAGATGGCTTCACAGGTAAATTCTACCATACATCCCAAGAAGAATGAATACCAATTCTGCTCAAACTTTTCCAAAAAATTGAAGAGGACGTAACACCCCTAACTCATTCTGTGGGGCCCAACATCCCTCTAATATCAAAGCCAGATAAAGATACTACAAGAAAATGAAACTAATTTCTCTTCTGAATATAGATGCACAAATACTCAACAAAATATTGGCAAATCAAATCCAACAGCACATTACAAGAATTATACACCATGATCAAGTGAGTTTTATCCTATTAATTTACAGTTTTACCTAAAGTAATTAAACACCCCTGACCTCTGTATCCCACCAAAGGTAACACTGCTCTACTGTACTCATATTATCTTGCTGATTACAAAGATAAGCAAGCCATGGCCAGTATGTTGTAGGCAATTGCAAGACACACACACTCTAGAGAATGAAAAATAAGCTCCACAAAGATTCAGTAACTTACCACTTCAGTTAACTTCCTTAAGGGTCCTGTAGTCTGTGGAATATTGGAACAACCCATCCAAAGTAAAAGACAAACTGCTGCATCTTGCATCCTCTATTAAGACAGTCACAGTACTAGACAAGATGTGTAGAGTTATAGAAGCAACCTATTCCATTCTTGGGTATACTGTTCTTGGCCATGCACTGGATGACATAGAAATCTGCCTCCTTTTAGTACGGCTCAATGCAGGAAAGGCTCTACCACAGGCAGCTCTGCAGCCTTGCACTTGATGCCACATAATGCCATGTGGAGTTCACAACAAACCAAATGAGAGCATCTTCCCAGAGGTCTTGGGTTCTGAATTAAGGCCATATCATTCCAGAATGGGGAGTTATATGTCTTTTAATAAACATTTTAACTGTTTTGGGTCTTGATAGATTTAGAATGTTTAAGCATGACATTTCAACTAAGCATGCTTCTCAGATTTCCCATTAAGAGCTGGGTTCATCAGAGCCCCACCTCCAAGTCATATGGGGCCAGCAGACGGAAATAGCATGTTTAGGTTCAATCCTAATGGAACCAGATGTCATCAGTAGGATGCATGAATGGGTGTCCCTGACTCCTTGATATCCAAAACTCATGTACCTGCACTGCTTCCCCCACTTGTATCTCTGGTCATCTCCGAGTCCTTTATGACTAGCTGAAGGAGAAGGAAATATCCTGAACTAGGTTTATGGGTGTGCCTGCTAAATGTGGGTATAAGGTGAAAAGATATTCAGTGGTATCTTTGAAATGAGGTAGATGGGGAAAAGTATTCCTAATAAATGGTACCATGAGTTTGATATCTGGTTATTCACATTTTGTAGCAGAAGGTGTGGCCTGATATACAATATACAAAAACCAGGCCTTGGCCAATAGAATGTTTGACTGATCGGGAGTCTAGGAGGAAAGGAATGAAATATAAAATACAAGGTTGTATCTGGTGGATACTTGTGGATGGACATATTGTACTGTGTGAATTTTAAAGATTTTTGCATCACCTGTCAACACTCACTAGGAAGTAGTCACCATAGAAGAGGCACTAAAACCCAAGTGGATAAAATGGCTTAGCCAGTTGTCAATAGCCGGTCTTTGTCACCAGCTATGCAGAAATGATAGGATATGCACATGAACAGTGTTTTCATGATGGCAGGGAAGGAGGTTACCCATAGGCCCAGCAGCATGGCATCTCACTTCCCTAGGGTGATACAGCTACTGCTGCCTCTGAATGTCCAACATGCCAGCAGCTGAGACCAACACTGAGGGCCCGATGTGGCATTAATCCTCCAGGGTCCATCCAGCTGCTTGGCATGAATCTTATTACATAGGCAATTATTCTTCCAGAAACATGAATTCCACCAAAGCATAAGTACGTTTGCAGTAAACTACTCAGTTATGGAATTATAGGAATGAGCCTGTGCAGTGACCAACAGATTGTAATCCCAGAGTAGAAGCTCTGGGATTCAAGAATCTGGTTATGCTGCCTCTTTTACCATTCCTAGGGTGGTAGATATTTCTGCAGTTATTCGTCTTTTTATTCTTACCATGAAGTTTTTGTTCTTTCTAACTTGCAATGTCTGTTTAACCTACACTGTATTTAAAATCTGTATGAAATTCCCAGT
This sequence comes from Choloepus didactylus, assembly GCF_015220235.1. Lineage (NCBI taxonomy): Eukaryota > Metazoa > Chordata > Mammalia > Pilosa > Megalonychidae > Choloepus > Choloepus didactylus. The sequence continues at coordinate 141,843,268 of NC_051312.1, read as the reverse complement.
ATGCTGTTTGTTTTTCTAACTGACTCTTGTCTGATAAATGTGCCACAGTTTAAGTCACAATGATGATCATAGATGGAGTCACATTGGGGAAACATTAGAAAATTCTCAATTCATTTTGGGGCAGTTTGAATCAGAGGCATCTGAAAGACATAAACTAAACATCCAAAAGGGAGGACAGAGGCCCAGGCAATACATATTGACCAGAAAGTCTCAGACTTTGTCGATTTTGACTTCCAGGTGACATTAAAAAATATCTGGTCCTAAGGTCCAGGATTTTTTCAGAATTGTGCACGGTGGTACAGGTGGTATTACTGCTATCGATCTAATGGACAGAGGCCAGGTATGCTGTGCACCATATAATATAGACAGCTCTCCAGAACAAAGATTTTCATGTCCAAAAGACTTTAGTGAACTAGTTCAGAATCTCTGTATATATATGAATGTGGAATAGGAGAAAGGTAAGAGGTGTTAGGACTTATCAGGCTTTTTACATGTGCCAGGCATGGTCCAAATACTTTATGTGAATTAACTTATTTAATCCACACCACAACCCTGTAAGATAGATCTTTTATAGCCTCATTTTATAGATGAGGATACAAGTTTCAGAGGAATTTCATAACTTGTCTAAAATCTCACAATTAGAATTTGGAGAAGTGTGCATTAAACTCTGTTTCAAGGGCCCACTCCTTTAACTTCATTACATCACTTTATTGAAATCCATAAGCATATATAATGTTAAAGCAATGAACTAGTATTTTATGTGTGCACTCCCAGAGGCTTGTAGGAAAGTACTAGAGATAGCAAATCAGAATGTCCCTCAAAATTCTTCTTTAGGAGCTGTTCTTAGGATCCAAGTGACATTGAGGGGAAGCCAAAGGGGCCAATGATCCTTTGCACTGGGGATTGGGAATTCTTCATGTGAAATAGAAGCTGAGTAGAACAGTGAGTCTCAGAGGATCCAATTGTTGGTCTATGATATAAACACAGGCTCAGTAGTATCTATCCTCAGGAGGCTCATCAAACTTGGGGAAAATCATGTGCAAGAGGATAATTCTCTGCACTTATCAATCTCCCCAGGACTGTAGGACCTGAAGTTCATTCCCATTGAAGCAAGCTGATTGTTTGGGAGGCTCATATAAGGTTGATGTTTTCCTCTCTGCAAGTGAAGAGGTCCTTCTGGGCAAATTCTCAAGTAGATATCACAGCTTGTTCCCCAGAATACCTAACCTAGCATGATGAAGACTGAGGACAGTGCTGCTGGCTATGGCTAGTGCCTCCTTCTTCATCGGAGACTCTGTCCAACGCAGGTCAGTGGAGACAAAGGACCCTCAAGGACCAGCATCAATGGGGTCTCCAGGCAAAGGTATTATCTGGATTTACTAATTTCCTTTGAAACCCACATCTACATAAGTCAAGGATTTGGGGGGAGAACTCCAGACCTTCATGTGAGCCTGGGAGAAGCCCAAGTCTGAAGGAGGAAATGCTGAGGCTTTAGGAGGTCTCTCAGCACTCTCCTCTGTACAGTGACCCACAAGCTGAGCAGTGGAGTGAGGAGGAAAGGACACTCTGGACTCTCAGGCTTGTGGAATCTCCTCAGGATGTCTGGCTCCTGGATGCCTGCTGTGTGTCTTCAGACAGCCCTCATCTCATAAACCAGCAGATCCAGAACTCCCTTGGCAGACAAAGCCAGAGGATACATCGCTAATGTTACCTTTATCCCTGCTTCTTTCTATAGCTCATGCCTGGGAAGTGAATGGCTGTGAAAAATGTCTCTTCAGTGACTGAGTTTATCCTTATGGGATTAACAGACCAACCTGAGCTCCAGATGCCCCTGTTTTTTCTATTTTTGGTGAACTATGTGGTCACCATGGTAGGGAATTTGAGTTTAATTAATCTCATTTGCTTCAATTCCCACCTTCACACCCCCATGTACTTTTTCCTCTTCAATCTCTCCTTCATAGATCTCTGCTACTCATTTGTCTTTACCCCCAAAATGCTCATGAGCTTTAATTCAGAGAAGAATATCATCTCCTTCGCAGGATGCATGACTCAGCTATTTTTCTTCTCCTTTTTTGTTGGCTCTGAGTGCTATGTGCTGACAGCCATGGCCTGTGATCGCTATGTGGCCATCTGTAAGCCTCTTCTGTACACCATCACCATGTCCCCTCAGGTGTGTTCTCTGCTGATGTCTGGTTCATATGTGATGGGGTTTGCTGGTGCGATGGCTCACACAGGGTGCATGATGAGGCTGACATTTTGTGACTCCAACATCATCATCCACTATATGTGTGACATCTTCCCCCTGCTCCAGCTCTCCTGTAGCAGCACCTATGCCAATGAGCTCGTGTCTTCAATTGGTGTGGGCATAGTTGTCATAGTTTCTAGTCTCATTATCTGTATCTCTTACACTCTGATTATTTTCAGTATCCTTCACATGTCATCAGCAAAAGGCTTGTCCAAAGCCTTCAGCACCTGTGGGTCTCATTTAATTGCTGTTGGTCTTTTCTATGGATCTGGGCTGCTCACTTATGTGAAGCCATCATCTGCTGGGTCTTTGGGACAGAAGTTTTTCTCAGTGCTTTATACTAATGTGGTGCCCATACTGAACCCCCTCATCTACAGCCTGAGAAACAAAGATGTCAAACTTGCTCTGAAGAAAACCCTAAAGAGAATAACAAAGAGAAGAGAACCAGTGGTGCTGCCTTAGTTCCTGCCTCCATTGCTGTGTCTTTTTCTCCTCTTCCAGTGGCTCCTCATCTTCTTCCCATCCTTCTTTTTCATCTCTTCTAAATTCTCATGTGAAGACTATTCAGTCTAATGTCTTTTTTTCACTTTTCAGTGTAACCATTTATTCTTTCAATACGTACATTTTATTTATCCATTTCATTTCTTAAGTAAAAGTTAATTGTGATCTATAATGTGCTCCACATTCATTACAAATATTCCTGAAAGGTAAGTCTCCTCTTCCTGTTCTCTAGTTGAGGAAATGATTTTGTGTCTTGATCAAGGTCACAGAACTAATGTTGGAGAACCCAGTGAAAGAAAAGAAAAGGAGATTGTAAATGATGGGAGAGAAATTCTGGAGAGTGTTTGAGAATGAGCCTGAAGGTGAGGTTGTCATGAAAATGATGCCTTCAGCCAAAGTGATTGTAGCATTGAGGGGATTGTCAAACCCGAGATATGCACATGTCCCCAGACAGGTTTGATTTCAGAGGAATCATCAGGACCAGCCACAAAGTAAGGTTTAGTCACAATCTTGTTTATAACAGTGATCATTTCCTGTGATGGTTAGGCCACAGAGTTTGGGGACAAGCCTCCCTAGTGAGGTATGCCACCATTTTCATAGTAGTATGAGGACTTTTAAAAAATTATTAGATATTATGCTGTATTTTATATTTACTTGATACCAAAAGTTAAAGTTATTCATGATAATTAATAGTGGTAAGAAATAAGCTCCACAGAATCTGCTTGCTTCGTGTGATACACAGATAATTCTGCCCACCACTTCTTCAGTGTGATTACTGTCCTAGTTAAGTATGTCTGTAATTTCTATAGGTATCATCAATTTTGAAAGGTTTGAAAACATTGGTGTTTAAAAACAACCATAAAATATAATAATGCTTGTTAAAAACATTTAAATCTGATTAAAATTACTTCTAAGAGAGCAAAGCATCAAATATTTACAGGTATTATAATATTTTTCTCACCATCACAATTCTTTTCAAAACTCTGACTCCTCAAGCAGAATCTGAATGCATACTATCTACTTCTATCCTTTTATTTTGCAATGCCCATTAAATTATTTCATTAAATAGCTTACAATGGGTTTGGATCTTGCTCTAAACACATTTTTTTAAATTTTTTTAAACTTACAAAAGTGTTTAATTTTGAGGAGCTCCCATTTAAGTATTTGGTCTTTTGTTGCTCATGCCTGGGGTGTGAGGTCTAAGAAACCACCTCCTATCACAAGGTCTTTAAGATATTTACCTACATTTTCTTCTAAGAGTTTTATGGTCTTGGTGCTAATATTTAGGTCTTTGATCCATTTTGAGTTAATTTTTGTATAAGGTGTCAGGCATCTTCTTTCATTCTTTTGGAAATGGATATCCAGTTCTCCAAACACCATTTACTGAAGAGGCTGCTCTTTCCCAGTTGCTTTGGCTTGACTGCCTTATCAAAAGATCAGTTGTCTGTAGATGCAAGGGTCTACTTCTGAACACTCAATTCAATTCCATTGGTCGGTATATCTGTCCTTATGCCATTACCATGTTGTTTTGAGCACTGTAGTTTGTAATATGCTTCAAAGTCGGGTAGTGTGAGACCTCCCACTTCGTTCTTCTTTCTCAAGATATTTTTGGCTATTTGGGGCACTTTGCCCTTCCAAATAAATTTAGTTATTGGTTTTTCTATTTCTGTAAAGTAAGTTGCTTGGATTTGTATTGGTAGTGCATTGAATCTGTAAATCAGTTTAGATAAAATTGCCATCTTACCTATATTTAGTCTTCCAATCCATGAACATGGTATGTTCTTCCATTTTTTTTTTAGGTCTTGTTCAATTTCTTTTAGCAATATCTTATAGTTTTCTGTGTAAAGGTCTTTTGTGTCCTTGGTTAAGTTTATTCCTAAATACTTGATTCTTTTGGTTGCTATTGTAAATGGGATTTTCTTGATTTTCTCCTCTTGTTGCACATTACTTGTATATAGGAACACTACAGATTTTTGCGTGTTGATCTTGTAGCCTACCAGTTTGCTGTATTCATTCACTAGTTCTAGTATCTTTGCTGTAGATTTTTCTGGATTTCCTACATATAGAATCACGTCAGCTGCAAATAGTGAAAGTTTTACTTCTTCCTCTCCAATTTGGATGTCTTTTATTTCTTTTTCTTGCCTACTTGCTCTAGCTAGAAATTCCAGCACAATGTTGAATAACAATGGTGATAGTGGGCATCCCTGTCTTGTTCCTGATCTTAGAGGAAAAGCTTTCACTCTCTCCCAATTGAGTATGTTAGCTGTGGGTTTTTCATATATCACCTTTATCATATTGAAAAAGTTCCCTTCTATACCTATCCTTTGAAGTATTTTCATCAGGAAAGGATGTTGAATTTTGCATCTGCTCTCTTTTTTTTTTGTTAGTCTAGCCAGTGGTCCATCAATTTTATCGATTTTCTCAAAGAACCAACTTCTGGTTTTGTTGATTTTCTCTCTTGTTTTCCTGTTCTCAATTGCATTTATTTCTGCTCTAATCTTTGTTATTTCTTCCCTTCTGCCTCCTTTGGGGTTAGTTTGCTGTTCTTTCTCTAATTCCTCCAGGTGAACAGTTAACTCTTCAATTTTTGCTCTCTCTTCTCTTTTAATATAGGCATTTAGGGCAATAAATTTTCCTCTCAGCACCGCCTTTGCTGCATCCCATAAGTTTTGCTAAGTTGTGTTTTCATTGTCATTTGCCTCAAGGTGTTTACTAATTTCCTTTACCCACTGGTTTTCTAAGAGGGTGTTGTTTAGTCTCCATATGTTTGTGAATTTTATGACCTTCTGCCTTTTATTTCCAACTTCATTCCATTATGATCTGAGAAAGTGTTTTGTATAATATAAATATTTTTAATTTGTTGAGACTTGCTTTGTGACCCCACATGTGGTCTATCCTAGAGGATGTTCCATGAGCACTTGAGAAAAAAGTGTATCCTGCTGTTGTTGGATGTAGTGTTCTATAAATGTCTATCAAGTCTAGTTCTTTATCATACAATTCATCATCTCTGTTTCTTTAGTGATCCTCTGTCTAGATATTCTATCCATTGATGACAGTGGTGTATTGAAGTCTCCAACTATTATTGTAGAGGTGTCTACTTCTCCTTTCAGTGATCTCAGTGTTTGCCTCATGAATTTTGGGGCATTCTGGCTTGGTGCATAAATATTTGATTGTTATGTTTTCTTGATGAATTGACCCTTTTATTAATATATAGGGTCCTTCTCTGTCTCTTTTAATTGTTTTACTTTTGAAGTCTGATCTGTCTGATATTAATATAGCTACTTGTGTTATTTTCTGGTTGTTGTTTGTGTGAAATATCTTTTTCCAACTTTTCACTTTCAGCCTATTTTTGTCCTTGTATCTAAAGTGAGTTTCTTGTAGACCACATATAGATGGGTCCTGTTTTTTAATCCATTCTGCCAGTCTCTGTCTTTTAATTGGGGAGGTTAATCCATTAACATTTAGTGTTATTACTGTAAGGGCAGTATATCTTCTACCGTTTTGTCTTTTGGATTTTATGTCATGTCTTTTTTTTTTTTTCTCTCTCTCTCTCTCCTTTTACCCTTCCTGATAGTCTTCATTTCTATACTCTTCTCCGACTCTCTCTCTCCTGTCTTTTCCTGTGAGCCTCTGGCACTCCCTTTAGTATTTCTTGTAGCACCAGTTTCTTATTCACAAACTCTCTTAAGTGTCTCTTTGTCTGAAATTATTTTAATCTCTCCATTTTTCAAAGACATTTTTTCCAGATATAGAATTCTTGGTTTGCAGTTCTTCTTGTTCAGTATCTTAAATATATCATACCACTGCCTTCTGGCATTCATGGTTTCTGCAGAGAAAGCTGTACACAGTCTTACTGAGCTTCCCTTGTGGTGATGGATCACTTTTGTCTTGCTGCTTTCAAGATTCTTTGTCTTTGACACTGGAAAATGTGATTAGTAAGTGTTGTGGAGTTGGTCTTTTGGGATCTATTCTGTTTGGGGTATGCTGTACTTCCTGAATTTGTAATTTTCTGTCTTTCATAAGAGTTTGGAAATTTTCAGTGAATATTTCTTGTAATTCTTTCTGTCCCTTTTCCCTTCTCTTCTCTTCTTGAACACCCATAACACATATATTCACGCACTCCATGTTGCCATTCAGCTCCCTAAGACCCTGCTTGTATTCTTCCATTCTTTTCCCATCTGTTCTTTTGTGTGTATGAATTCAAATGCCTTGTCTTCCAGTTCACTGATCCTTTCTTCTGCCTTTTCAAATCTACTATTGTATCCCTCTATTGTGTTTTTCATCTTTCTATTGTGGCTTTCATTCCCATAAGTTCTGCCATTTGTTTTTACACACTTATGAATTCTTCTTTATAATCATACAGTGTCTTTTTTATATCCTTCATCTCTTTTGCCATATCTTCTCTCAGTTCATGAATTGATTTATGAGATTTGTTTGAACATCTTTAATTAGTTGTCTCAACTACTGTATCTCAGTTGAACTCTTAGTTTGTTCTTTTGTCTGGTCCATATTTTCTTGTTTCCTAGTATGGCTCACTATCTTAAGCTGTCTAACCATCTGATTTTCTTGATTAGCTTATTCTGTAGCTTGTTTTCACTCTTTTATGTAAGGTTTTCTTGTTGGTTGCCATTTTTTTCTATCCTTTTTTGTTCCATTCAACTTATTCTAGACCTCTAACGTAGCTTCTATTTAGTTGACTAGAATTTTTCACCTCTTGTGTTTCTGTTTCTTGCCCTGCCTCTATGTCTCCTCAGATATGGTTGATTCCAATCAGGTTTCCCAGTCCAGAGAGGCCCAGATCTCAGGAGGAGGATATGGAGCTTCCCTGAGAATGACACCCTCCTGTGAGGCCTCTAGACTCGGTGCTTTTCCTATCCTGTCCAGCAGGTGTTGCTTGTCAGCCCACAGCTCCACAACAATGTAAAGAGATGCAGTGCCTTTAGTTCTCCACAGACTCTGTCCCTGTTGGGGGTGTGGCTGACTGAAGCTGGTTTCTGTTTTCCAGTCCCTGGGGTCTGAATTCTTTGAAGGAGGGCTACCACTTGAGCTGGACCCATGCCCCGCCCCCCCCTTTTCTTGAGGAAGTTATGCCCTTCATGGAATTTTCTCTCCCATTAGGTTCATTGCTTTGTCAGACCTATCTCAGCTTTCCATTGCCTGGGTCCAGATGCCAGTTGCAAATACGTGAGGCTTTCCAGAAAGAGCCACTTAGAGTAGTTTTTTTTTAAAATAAAAAAAAGAACACAAAAAGAAAAAAATCCCTTTTTATGGCCTTTCCCCAGCCCCCAAGTTTTTAAGCCTTGGCATAGAGTATTTAAAGGTGTGTGCTTTGGCTATTCTCTCTTTCACCTGGATAGTTTACTCTCCAACACTTTTTACTCTCCAACACCTTTTACTCCCCCTATGATTGAATTCAACTATATTGAATTGTAAAATGATAATGAGTCAGAGAGCAATAAAAGAAAAGGGAACAATAGTAGGAAAAAACCAAGCCTTTTTGGAGCCACCAAATGAGAGCCCAATTAGGTGCCCACATCTATGTCCCCCCCTTCCAGCATCTCTAACACCCCCAACTCCAAAATTAATTAGTTAATTAATTCTGCAATTGAGCCTGGGTTGACCCCCCTTCTTGCTCCCAGCACAGATTGTTTCTTTTTCCCTCAGGTCCAATACTGTCTGCTGTGTCTGGGGGAGAGGGGTGCTTTCCCCCTGGCTAGCGAAACTTATCCACAGGTTTCACTGCTATCTTAGCCGCCTGTTCTGACTAGTGTACGATGAGTGACTGGTCACTGAAGACCCCAGAAATGCTGTTCCATTCAGTTCCTGTCTATTTACCAGCTGCACTAGAGGAGTAACTAAATTTGACACCTCAACTCTGCCATCTTGCCCCACCCAATTAATTTTTGTTAATTGTGTGAGGTAGGAATGGAAGTGATTGCATTCTGCTTTGTTCTTTGCTCTTCCCCCTCATCTTCCTCTACACTTCCTTCCCCTCTTCTTCCTTCTTATCTTCCCACTTCCCCCTATTCCTCCTTTTCCTCCTCCTCTTCTCCCTATTTTTATTGATATTCAGTTCGTACAGTCACACTATTTTAGGAAGTCTTTCCTCAATAGTATTTTCTTTGTACTTTTGTCAAAATTAAATAACTATATATGTGGGTTAACTTCAGGACTCTATAATCTTTCCCACAAATCAGTCCATGTTTTGCTAATACCACACTATTATTGTGAAGTCATAGTAACTCTTGAAACTAGGTAGTGTTATTCCTCCAATGCTATTCTTTTGCAGAAATGTTTTCACTGTTCTTTTTCCTTTGGCTTTTCATGCAGATGTGAGAATCATCTTTCTGTAACACATCCTGATTGGAATTTTTTTTGTTTTTTTGAATTGCAGATTAATTTTATTCATTTAATGAGTACTCACTGGGCTCCAGTGTAGGGTCTGAGCATGCAGCAGTGAGCAGGCAGGAATGATACCTACCTTCATGGAGCGTGCATTCCTGTGGGACCTACAAGCTGATGCCAAGTGAAAGGCTCACCTGTGTGTCCTAGAAATCCACAGTCCTTCCTTGGCTCCCAAACCGAACAGAGATTTTAAAGTTAAACCAAGATGGAAAATCAGCATGACTCTTGGATTGCATTAGCAATTTCTTTTTCCTTCCTTCTTCCCTCCCTTCTCTTTCTCTCTTCTTCAATGGAGAGGTTGTGATTCATACTCTGAATCAGGAGGGTAATACTCAGCATTGCCGGGGAAGTGGCACCTTAGTCTTCTGAATACCAGTCTTCTTCTTTTTTTTTTTTTAATCTTCATTTTATTGAGATATATTCACATACCACGCAGTCATACAAAACAAATCATACATTCTATTGTTCACAGTACCATTACATAGTTGTACATTCATCACCTAAATCAATCCCTGACACCTTCATTAGCACACACACAAAAATAATAAGAGTAATAATTAAAGTGAAAAAGAGCAATTGAAGTAAAAAAGAACACTGGGTACCTTTGTCTGTTTGTTTGTTTGTTTCCTTCCCCTATTTTTCTACTCATCCATCCATAAACTAGACAAAGTGGAGTGTGGTCCTTATGGTTTTCCCAATCCTATTGTCACCCCTCATAAGCTACATTTTTATACAATTGTCTTCGAGATTCATGGGTTCTGGGTTGTAGTTTGATAGTTTCAGGTATCCACCACCAGCTATCCCAATTCTTTAGAACCTAAAAAGGATTGTCTAAATTGTGCGTAAGAGTACCCACCAGAGTGACCTCTCGGCTCCTTTTGGAATCTCTCTGCTACTGAAGCTTATTTCATTTCCTTTCACATCCCCCTTTTGGTCAAGAAGATGTTCTCCATCCCACGATGCCAGGTCTACATTCCTCCCCGGGAGTCATATTCCACGTTGCCAGGGAGATTCACTCCCCTGGGTGTCTGATCCCACGTAGGGGGGAGGGCAGTGATTTCACCTTTCGCCTGATTGGAATTTAATGTAATTGCATGGAACGTGTGCATCAGATTAAAGAGGATGGCCATCTTAACAATAGTGATCCTTCCAATCCATATACATAGTTTATTTTCTCTTTCATGTATTCCATGATTTCTTTAGATGCACATATTTTATTAGATTTGTACCTAAGTTTTTAATGTTTATGGTACTACTGCAATGGTACTGCTTTTTAACAATTTATTCCCATTTTTTCATTACTACTATATAGAAATATACTTGAAATTACAACCTGTAACTTTGGTGTAATTATTTATCATAAGATTTAAAATATATTCAGTTTTTCATAGACAATCACTTTATTTGCTAATAGATATAACCATATTATTTTATTTGCTAATAGATATAACCATATTTCTTCTTAAACAATATGCCATCTATTTCTTTTTCTTCCATTATTGTACTCTCTGTGACTGCTGACATAAAGGCAGTATGACTTCTGGGAGTGGAAATCCTTATTTTGATTTTGAAATTGGTGTAAAGGATTGAGTCTTTTATCTTTAAGTGTCAAGTTATTGCTAGATTTTTCTACATGTCCTATATTAGGTGAATAATACTGGTTTATATTCAGAAATTAAACCAATTTGTCATTCTTGAGATAAACTTTATCATTAGAATTGTTCTTTTTCTATATATTGGTAGATTCAGTTTGACATATTTTGTTAATTCTTGAATTTACATTCATGAAGGGTACTGACCTCAGTTTTCCTTTCTTATATACGTTGACTACTTTTGATATCAAGATAATGCTTTTCTCATAGATTCAATTGTGAAAGATTTGTTTGGAGGAGTTCAAGTAGAATTGATATTATTTCTTCTTTAAATGTTCAAAATTCCATCATCATTCCCTGGACCCGAAGTTTTCTTTGTAGAGGTTATAAATTGAATACACAATTTCTTTGATAGATGTATGGCCTTTCTGGTTACCTATCTATTCTTAAGTATGCTTTGAGAGTTTGTGTCTTCCAAGAATTTATCCATTTAATTTAATGACAGGATTATTTGCTTAAATTTGTTCATAATATTCACCTACTTTATTATGATAGGATCAGTTCCAATGTGCTCTAATATTGCTGATGTTGATAATTTGTGCCTTTTAAAAAAAATGCCATCAGTCTGTTTAGAGGATTATCACTTCTATTGCCCTAAAAGCACAGATGTTACATTAATTGATTTTATGTAATATTTTTGTTTCCTATTTTATTGCATTCTGCTCTTATCTTTACTATTTCACTTTTCCTCTTTTGTTGAGTATAACCTGCAATTCTTTTTGCATTTTCATTAAATGAAAGCTTAAGTCTGTGATTTGAGACCTCTTTTTTTCAAGTATAGGCACTTAGCAGCCATAAATTTCCCTACAAGCTACAATTAATATTACACATCTTTTCATATCTTGTATTTACAGTTTCACTGATTTCAAAACACTGTCTTTATTTCATACTTCACAAAGATTTTACTGTTATTGTTTAATGTTAACTTCATTGATAATATAATTCACATACCAACAATCCCTTTTAATACATATAACCCAATGAATTTTAATATATTCATGAGATTGTATAATTGTGCTGACAATAAAAAAGATGGAAAGAAACAATATAATAGATTTCCACACAGACAAAATGTACAGAAAGGAAGTTTCTTTTTAGCTATGCAATAGGCATGTACAATCCCTAGGGCAAGTAAAAATTTGAGGAAAATATTGAATCCATAAAGAACTAAAGACATAATATGGTTCAGCATGTAAATACAACCATCTTCTTTATTTACCACATACAGATTCTGTTCCCTGGGGAAGAGATTGAGTGAAGTTTTCACTTCTTTATAACCAAGTATACTATATCATTGAATCCCATTAAATTTTCTGGGATTATCAAGTGGCAAATGTGATATTAAAGAGAACTTTTTTTTTTTTCTGTCATACTTAGAGACCACAAAGTTATAATGAGAAATTATGGTCTGTATCTCAGAATAATTTCTAGGGCCTATTGCAAATTATCTGATATACATCTTCTTAGAATCAAAGGATCCAGTCTCAGAGCTTCAAACTGCCTGTTCACGACCCAAGGGGAGCATAACAGAGATCAGGAAGTTCAGAAGTTTTCTGTCTAAGGAGAGTGGGATTCTGAATTCTGTTCATATTATGTCCTTATGTTGAAATGGATGTCCTGGGATTAAAACATGCCAATTTTATGCAGTCCTGGCACTCAAGTGAAAATGGTAGAAGAATTTATGTAAGTAGTAGCAGAAAATTTTCAGAGATATTAGGGGCCTCTGGGTTCTCATATCTTGGTGTATAAGTTGTGTTTCCATGGAGGGGACTCTTACACTTGTAGATTTATGGCTTTGACTCTGTGATTTGGGGAAGGTACTGAACCTCTCCTAGGGTCTGGCTCCTTAGTTTGAATCCTGAAACATTGTTCCTGGTTCCAAACCCAGGAAGATGTAATGTGCATGAGAGAGAGGCCAGTACCAGTTTCCTAGTGCCTCTGCCTCTGATTTGTATTGGTCTATGGTAGGTGTAGGCGAATCAAGAGTTGTTGAGATGAGAGAGAGATGATTCTGTCCTGGTCCATTTTTCTCCTCCCTTCTCCTTTGGTTTTCCCCACTGTCATGTTTTCATAGCGCAGCATTGGCCTTCATTCTGTGGAGTAAGTTGCTTGTGCTTATTACTATATTTAGCTTTAAAGACTATAATAAGAGGACATTTTTGTCATTTGGTATCAGGGGTAAAGGCAGATTCTATGAGTCCATCTTAGGATACCCTCAAGACATTCCTGTTCTACAGCATAGCCCACTCCTGTGGAAGAAGATATTATGGGAAGATCTGAGTTGCCCTTTAATGTAAGACCTTTGTCTTGCCCCTCATAGCAGAGTGGCTATTGGAAATGTCTTTTTAGTGACTAAAAGTCATACTGTTGGGATTAACAGAGCACCCAGATTTCCAACTCCCCCTGTTCTTCCTCCTTCTAACAATATATGTGTTCATTATCCTGAGAAACTTGGGCTTGATAAATCTAATAGGGCTGAATTCTCACCTTCACACCCCAGTGCCCCTTTTCTTCTTTAACTTGTCCTTAGACCTCTGTTATCCATATTTTTTTACACCCAATATGCTGATCAACTCCTTAATTAAAGAAGAGTATTTTCTTTTATCACGGTTGTATGATGCAGTTCTCCTTTGGTATTCTTGCCATCTCTGAGTGCTATGTGCTGACATCAATATCCTAAAATTGCTATGTGGCCATCTGTAATCCACTCTTGTATAACATTGTCATGTCCCCTAAAGTGTGCCCCAGGACTTATTTTTGGTTCATACTTGATGGCATTTTCTCATGCCATGGCCCACACTGGATGCCTGCTGAGGCTGGTCTGTGATGCCAACACCATCAACCATTTCTGTGACATCCTCCCTGTGCTCCAGGTCTCCTGCACAAGCACCTATGTTAATGAGCTGGTGGTCTGCATTTTGGGCATCAACTTCCTCGTTCCCACTCTCACCATCTCTCTCATTGGTTTCATTCTGTGCAGCATCTTTCACACCAATTCCACTGAGGGCAGGTTCAAAGCCTTCAGTCTGTGCATTCCCACATAATAACTGTTTCTCTTTTCTTTGGATTGTTGTCATTTATGTGGGGGAAAAAATCTCTTCTGTCTTTTATGCCAGTGTGCTTCCCATGATGAACCCCTTAGTCTACAGCTTGAGGAATAAAGATGTTAAACTTGCCCTGAGAAAGACCCCAAGTAAGAGAAAGTTTCGATCATAAGTAGGATCTCATGTGCAGGTAGTTTCAGGACATGGGTGTTTGGTATATTTAATTACAATATATTTGGTAGAAGCTTTCTTATTCTACATCATGGTGAAGGAAATTTGAGTCTTCTCTGAATAATATATTTCCTTCTCTTTTCTAATAGAAGGTATTCTTATTTTCCTCACCATGTACACAATTTTTTCCTTTCATTTTTTTTTATTTTCAAGAATAAGGAATTTATTATATATCTTTTTCATTGTCAGTTTCAATTTTTTCTCCTGTAATAAGATGAATGGTTCTTCAGTGACCAATAAAATAACACTAGGGTGGAATTTTGTTATTGGCATGAATGTACCCTTGTCTGACAGGAGTAATGTGCCACTGGAAGCATGAGTCAAACAAGTCTCCACACTTGCTTTTCATCCTCCACTAAGTAGAAGTACGCCTCCTTCAAATGCTAGTGTTTCACACAGATAAAAGGTTCCATACAGACTATCAAGAATAATCCCCTTTGCAGATGTAATACTATGGACTACATTGTTTCCAAAGGGTTTTTTTTTTTTTTTTTTACACTTAAATGCATAACAGACTGCCAATTTATGTTTATTCTTTGGATATGAAAAGTGGAATCCAGAGAGATTATTGATTTATTTAATGTCACACAGCTTCTCAATGAAAAAACCTAGAGTAATCAGTAGTGTCCTGAATTTCTCTATTGTTCTTTCTAGTGTACTTTGCTTTTATTTATTTTGCTATTTTTATTTCAGTATACAGTGTATATGAGAAAACATTTCTATTTTAAAATTGATTCTGCTTTGTTCCAGGGCAATAAATATATTTTTCTCTGTGGTTTTTGCTATTTTTGTTTACAAAATCTTGAGGGCTCCTTTTGTGGGAATGATGAGGTTTGTAGGGTTAGTATAATTTCAAGAGGACTGGCTCATATGCAAAATTGACTTATTTTGCAAAATAAAATAAAATTAATTTGGAATGTTTCCTGGTGCTTGTATTTCAGAGAATATGTGGTTGGGAGAGTTAAGAGACCAGCAATATGTCTTTGGGCCAGGACTGAAGAGACACATGGTCAATAATAAGAGGTGCCTGTGTGAGGATGGTCAATGAGGGATTTGTGTCTTTCATTTCAACCTGAATTTGCATCCTGTGTCCTACTGTGTTATTATCCTCCACTGTCTTTGGAGTTTTGATGAAGCATATCATTCACAATGTGTATATATCAATAGTAGTGTTTGGAGAAATGAGGGAGGAAAAGCTCTGGTCAAAGGTTGAGGAATCAGGTAGAAAGAAGAAAGCAACTTCAGGATATAACATAGTGAGTGGTAAACAAAAACTGAAGCTACAGTTTAGAACATAAAATGATGGGAAAATGAAACCCCATACCCACTTCTGCCCTCTACCTTATGTTAGCTGTGAGACGTATTATGTGGACTGTAGGATTTTTATGGATATAATGTTGTTTCTGGGTATTTGATGTAAACCAAATGTTAAATCATACTTCTGGTGGACCTGGGAACAACTAAATTACTCTTTTTCATTTTTTTTTAATTAGGAAAGTTACCAGTTTATAGAAGAATCATGCATAAATACAAGATTCCCATATACCACCCTACCACCAATACCTTGTACAGGTGTGGAGCATTTGTTACTATTGATTATGCTATCATTTTTATAATTTACTATATTTTTAACAGTAGTTACCTGTGCTACATTTGATGAAAGATTCTTAAAATAGTACTATTAATTATCACCTGTGGTTTACATTAGGTGTATTTTTCCTATATACCACCTGTTTCGGTTTGCTAATGCTGCCGTTATACAAAATACCAGAAATGGATTGGCTTTTATAAAGGGTGTTTATTTGGTTATAGTGTTAACAGTCCTAAGGCCATAAAAATGTTCACACTAAGGAATCAACAATAGGGTACTTTCACTGAAGAATGGCCAATGGGAAGGCACGAGGCTGGTGTTTGTTCCAGGGTTCTGGTTTCAAAATGGCTTTCTCCCAAGTTGTTTCTCTCTAAGCATCTGGGATGTTCTCTTAGTTTCTCCCAGGCAAACTCTAGGCTAGCAAAAGGCTATTTTCAACGCTGTCTCTAAAATGTCTCTCTCATCTGTGGCACTGAGCTCCTTCTGCCTGAGCTCTTATAGGGCTCCAATGATTTAATTAAGACCCACACTGAATGGGCAGGATAACACCTCCATGGAAATAATATAATCAAAGATACTACCTACAGTTCTGTGAGTCACATCTCATGGAAACACACAACCAAGAGGTCATACTCTAATCAGAAAGATTAATAAATCTGCCCCCACAAGTTTTCATTAAAGAGTATTGCTTTTGGGGGAACATAATATATCCAAACTTGCACACCAGCCTATTAGAAACACCTTATATTAGTTCTGTACATTTGTTATAATTCACAAAAGAACATTCTTATAATTGTACTATTAACTATAGTCCATTGTCTACAGTAGGGTTCACTGTGTTACACAGGCCTAGGTTTTATCATTTAATTTTTATTCTAGTAATATATGCTATCTAAAGTTTCCCCATTTAACCAAAATCACATATATAATTTAGGTTGTTAATTACACTCATGATAATGTGCTATCATCACCACTGTCCATTTCCAAATCTTTACCATTGGCCTAAATAGAAATTCTGTACCAATTTAAGTTTTAAATCCCCATGCTCTAACCGTAGTCTGTCCCCTGGTAAACTATATGCTAGATTTTGACTCTATGAATGTGCTTACAATAATTAGTTCATATCAGCAAGATCATACAGTATTTGCCCTTTTGTGGTTGGCTTATTTCACTCAGCATAATGACCTCAAGTTTCACTGCTGCATGTATCAGGCCTTCATTCCACTTTACAGCTGAATATTATTCCATTGTATATACCACTTTGTTTATCCATTCATCAGTTGAAGGACACTTTGGTTGCTTTCAAGTTTGGGCAGCTGTGAATAATTTGATAGGGCCATCAGTGTGCAAGTGTCGGTTTGAGTCCCTACTTTAAATTCTTCTGGGTATATACCTAGTAGCAGGCTTGCCAGATCACATATTTCTATACCTAGTTTCCTGAGGAACTTCCTGTCTCCCATAGTGTCCACACCATTTTACATGCGCGCTAACAATGAATGAGTTTTCGTATTTTCCACATCCTCTCTAACACTTTTAGTTTTCTGGGGTTTTTTTTTAATAGTAGCCCTTCTGGTGGGTATGAAATGATATCTCATTGTGTGGTGTGTGTTTGTTTTAATAGAGAAGTTGTGATTTTATAGATCAGTCATGCATAAAATGCAGGATTCCATATACCACCCCACCACCAACACTTTGCATTGGTTTGGAGTGAGCATTTGTTACACTTGATTATATCACAGTTTTATAATGTTAATAATTAAGTTTCATATTTCTACTTAGGGTTTACTATGTAGTGTAGTTGCATTAATTTTTTTTTCAATTTTTATTCCGTTACCATAAATACAATCTAATATTTCTCCTTCTAATCATACTCAGCTGTATATTTCAGTGCTGTTAATTGTGGTCACAATGTTGTGCCACCATTACCACCATCCATTACCAAAACATTTCCATCATTCCAAATAGGAAACCTTTATATTTTAAGGTTTAAATACCCAGACCCTATCCCCCTTCAGTCCCCATCCCCATAGCCTATATTCTAAATTCTGACTCTGGGTTTTCTCATTCTAATTGTTTCAAATCAGTGAAATCATACAATCTTTGTCCTTTTCTAGTATGGCTTATTTTCCGTGCTATATCTTCAAGGTTCATCCATGTTGTCATGTGTTTCAGGACCTTGTTCAATATTACAGCATAATAATATTGCATTGTGCGTGTATATACCACGTTTTATTTATCCATTCTTAAAATGATGGACACTTGAGTTGCTTCCATCTTTTGGAAATTGTGAATAATGCTGCTATGAACATAGGTATGCAAGTATCTGTTCAAGCCCCTGCTTTCAATTCTTTTGGGTATATACCTAGTAGTGGGATTGTCAGATCATATGGTAGTTCTTTACTTAGCTTTCTGTGGAACCGCCAAACTGTTTCCACAGCAGGTGCACTATTTTACACTGCCACCAGAAATGAAAGTGTTCCTATTTCTCTGCATCTCCAACATTTATTTTCCACTTTTATTTTTTAAAGCAGCCTTTCTAATAGGTATGAAATGGTATCTCATTGTGGTTTTGATTTGCATTTCCCTGATGGCTAATGATGTTGAGCATCTTACCATGTAGCCATTTGTATATCCTCTTTGGAGAAATGTTTATTGAAGTGTTTAATTGGGTTGTGTGACTTTTTATTGTTGACTTGTAGGATTTCTTTATATATCCTGCATATTAAACACTTAGGGATATATGGTTTCCAAATGCTTTCTCCCAAAAGTTTTTAATTTTGATAAGGTCTCATTTATGTATATTTTCTTTTGTTTATTCCCAAAACACAATCAAGTTGAAGACACTGTCACTAACACAATATCCTAAGATTCCCTACATTTTCTTCTAGGATTTTTATCATCCTTATTCTCATATTTGAGTTATTTTTGTATATGGAGTGAGAAAGGGGTACTCTTTCATTATCTTGCATATTGATATCCAATTCTCCCAGCATACTTTGCTGAAAAGACTGTTCTTTCCCAACTGAGTGGACTTGGCAGCCTTGTCAAAAATCAAATGGCATTAGATGTGAGGTCTAATTGTGAACTCTCATTTTGATTCCATTTTGTCAAAATATCTACCTTTGTACCAGTATCATGCTGTTTTGATCACTAGGTTTTCAATATATTTTAAGGGCTATTTGGGTCCCCTTATACTTCCAAATAAATGTGATAATTGGCTTTTCCATTTCTGCAAAGTAGGCTGTTGGAATTTTGATTAGAATTGTGGTGAATGTGTAAATTATTTTGGGTAGGATATCTTAATGTCATTTAGTCTTCCAAATATGGGATTTCTTTCCATTTATTTAGGACTTCTTTGATTTCTTTTAGGAATATATTGTAGTTTTCTGTATACAAGTCCTTTAAATATCCTTGGTTAAATTTATTCTTTGATATTTCATTATTTTAGTTGCTACTGTAAATCAAATTTTTTTCTTCAGATTGCATGTTATTAATGTATAGAAACACTAATTG
This sequence comes from Choloepus didactylus, assembly GCF_015220235.1. NCBI lineage: Eukaryota > Metazoa > Chordata > Mammalia > Pilosa > Megalonychidae > Choloepus > Choloepus didactylus. Next base: position 141,824,086 of record NC_051312.1, on the reverse strand, counting down.
CATGTTGATCTTGTATTCCACCACTTTGCTGAATTTATTCTAGTAGCTTTGTTGTAGATTTTTAGATTTATTTATGTATAAAAAATATATGCTCAGGTCTTCTGCAAATAGTGAAAGTTTTACTTCTTCCTTTCCACTTTGGATTCCTTTTCTTTTTCTTGCCTAATTGCTCTAGCTAGAACTTCTAGCATAATGCTGAATAACAGTGGTGACAGTGGACATCTTTCTTTTGTTCCTGTTATTAGAGGGAAAGCTTTCAGCATTTGCCATTGAGTATGATGTTGTGGGTTTTCATATATGTGTTTTATCATTTTGAGGGTTTCCTTCTAGTCCTATTTTTCTAAGTGTTATCATGAAAAGATGCTAGATTTTGTCAAATGCTTTTTCTGCATCAATTGAGAGGATCATGTGTTTTTTTCCCTTCAATTTGTTAATGTGGTGTATTAAATTAATTGAGCTTACATTGAGCCATCTGGGATAAAACCCACTTGGGTCAGGGTGTATAATTCTTCTAATGTGCTCCTGGATTCAATTTGCAGTATTTTGTTGAGGATTTTTCATCTATATTCATAAGAGGTATTGGTATGTAATTTTCTTTTCTTCTGGTATCTTTATCTGGCTTTGGTATTAGGGTAATGTTGGTCTCATAGATTGGAGTGAGTAGTGTTCCCTCCTCTTCAATTTGTGGTAAGTTTTTGACCAGGATTGGTATTCTTCTTGGAATGATTGGCAGGATTCATCTGTTAACCCACATGAGTCTGGGCTTTTTCTATTGGCAGATTTTTATGACTGATTCAATCTCTTCTCTTCTATTTCATCTGATGGGAACTTCTTTCCTCTAGAGTCAGTGTATGTTCATGGATTTCTTGAAGTTTTTCTATTTCATCCAAGTTTTCTAATTTGTTGGCATGCAGTTTGTACAGTCTATCCTTTAATGTTCCTTTTATTTCTGTAGGGTCAGTAATAATGCCCCCACTCTATTTCTGAGTTTACATATTTGTGTCTAATCTCTTATTCTCTTTGTCAGTCAAGCTAAGTGTTTGTCAAATTAATTGATCTTCTTAACTAATCAACTTTTGTTTTTATTCATTCTATTGTTTTTATTCTCAATTTATTTCTGCAATATTCTCTGTTTTCTTTCCCTTTGCTTGTTTTGGGATTAGTTTGCTCTTCTTTTTCTAGTTCCTCTAGGTGTACAATTATGTTCTGATTTTAGATCTTTCTTTTTTTCAATGTAAAAATTTAGGGCTATAAATTTCCCTATCAGTGCTGCTTTTGCTGCATAGGTTTCGATTTGTTGTGTTCTCATTTTCATTTGTCTCAAGATATTGACTGATTTTCCTTACAGTTTCTTCATTGATTGTTTAAAAGTGTGTTGTTTAACTTCCATGTATTTGTGGATTTTCCAGTTGTCTGCCTGTTGATTTGCTGCTTCATTCCATTATGGTCAGAGTAGATGCTTTGTAAAATTTCAATCTTTTTAAATTTATTGAGACTGTTTTGTGAACCACCATGTGGTCTATCCTGGAGAATGGTCCATGTGCACTTGAGAAGAATGTACATACTGCTGTTTTGGTGTGCAGTTTCTGTATATGTTTGTTAGGTCTAGTTCATTTGTGATATTATTCAAATCTTTGTTTCCTTATTTGATCTTTGGTCTACATATTCTTTTATTCATAGTAGTGTCTCCAACTATATTGTAGAGGTGTCTGTTCCTCCCATCAGTTTACCAGTGGTTGCTTTATGTATTGTGGGGCACCCTGGTTATTTGCATAAATATTTACACTTGTTATTTCTTGTGGATTTCCCCTTTTATTAATATATAGTGTTCTTCTTTGTCTTATAACAGCTTTTAAAAAAATTATTAAGAAGTGGGTTTACTGATCAATCATGGTGTATGGGAATCCCGTGTCTTATAACAGCTTTTGACTTATAGTCTTTTTTTTCTGATATTAGTATATCTACCCCAGCTCTTTTTTTGGTTACTATTTGCATGTAATATCTTTTTCCAGCCTGTCACTTTTAACCTATTTGTGTCTTTGGGTCCAAGATGAGTGTCTTGTAAACAACATAGTTGGATCATACTTTTTTGCCAACTTTGCAAATCTGTGTATTTCATTTGGGGAGTTTAATCCATTAACATTCAAGGTTTCTACTGTAAAGGTGGTACTTACTTCAGCCCTTTGTCCTTTGCTTTTATATATCATATCTTTTTTTCTTTTGTTCTGTATCTGACTGGTCTCTTTCACATTTCTCTTTCTTTAAATACTTTCTTTGTGGTTACCCTGGGGTTTATATTGTATAACCTACCTCTATTACCTACTAAAATGAAAAGATACCAATTTAAGCTTCAATAGTGTACACATTCTCTGCTCCTGTGTCCCCATGTTTTCTGTTGCTGTTGTCCCACTTTACCACTTCATATTTTACATGTTATCAGGAAATATGCCTTTTGCTAGTTCAATTGTATTCTGATTCATATAGGAATTAAAGAATATTGTGGTACATTGAGGATAGGGTACTTTGGGGTTTTGTGTTTCTCCTTTTACTTACCCTTAATGGTAATCTTCATTTCGTCACACTCCAAGTCACTCCCCCTGCATTTTCCTTTCAACCTGTAGAACTGCCTTTAGTAATTCATGTAGAGCAGGTTTCGGTTTAAAACAAACAAACAAACAAAAAACCTCTGTTTTGTTTATCTGTGACTATTTTAAACTCTCCCTCAATTTTGAGAGACAGTTTTGCCATATAAAGAACACTTGATTGACAGGTTTCTTCTTTCAGTGCCTTAAATATATCATTGCATTGACTTCTGGCCTCCATGATTTCTGATGAGAAATCAGCATTTAGTCTTACTGAGGATCCCTCATATGATAAATTGCTTTTTTCTTGCTGCTTTCAGGATTCTCTCTTTATCTTTGACATTTGATGTTTTGATTAGTGTCACAGAATAGGTCTGTTAGGATTTATTCTCGATTTGGAGTATCTTGCACTTCTTGTATATATATTTATGGCTTTCATAAGTTGGGAAATTTTCAGCCATTAGATCCTCAAATATTCTTTTCACCCCATAACACCCATGACATGTATGTTTGTGCATGCTGTGCTATCATTCAAATCCCTGAGACACTCAAGTTTTCCTATTCTTTTCTCTACCTGTTCTGACTGTATGATTTTGATTCTTCTGTCTTCTAGCTTATTAATTCTTCCTTCTGCCTGCTCACATTGGCTGCTGTACACCTCTAGTGTATTTTAATCTCTACTATTGTGTTTTTCATCCCTTTAATTTCTTTTTATATTCAATATTATTGAGATATATTCACATACCATACATTCATCCAAAGTATACAGTTGTTCACAGTAGCATCATATATTTCTGCTCATTCATCACAATTTCTGATCTTCATTACTCAAAAAGTAAAATAAAAAGAATAAAAATAAAAGTAAAAAAGAACACCCAAAACATCCAATCACCCCCATCCCCCTCATTATTCATTTATGTCCTCATTTTTCTACTCTATTTATACACTGGATAAAGGGAGTGTGAAACACAAGGTATTCACAATTACACAGTTACACCCTGTAAGCTATGCAATCATCTTCAAGAATCAAGGCTACTGGGTTGCAGTTCAGCAGTTTCAGATATTTCCTTCTAGCTATTCCAATATACTAAAAACTGAAAAGGGATGTCTACATAACACATAAGAATAACTTCCAGAATGTCTTCTCCACTACATTTGAAATCTCAAAGTTTCTCAGCCATTGAAACTTTATTTTGTTTCATTACTCTTTCCCCTTTTGGTCATGAAAGCTTTCTCAATCCCACGATGCTGGGTCCAGGCTCATCCCTGGGAGTCATGTCCTATGTTGCCAAGCCATGTCCCACATAGGAGAGAGGGCAGTAAGTTTATCTGCACTAAGAATTGGCTTAGAGAGGGAGGCCACATCCGAGCAACAAAAGAGGATCTCTGGAGGTAACTCTTAGGCATAATTATAAGTAGGCTTAGCTTCTCTTTTGCAGTAACAAACTTCATATGGGCAAGCCCCCAGATCAAGGACCAAGCCTTCTAAATTGGTAGTCCCTAATGCTTATGAGAATACCAGTAATTCCCCAGGTAGGGATGTTTAATATTTCCACATTTTTCTCCAGTCACTCAAGGGGGCTTTGCAAATACATTTTTATTCTCTGCCCAAATTACTTGGGATGTATTGGGGCTTCACACTAACCTCTACAAACAAACCAGATCTCACTCCCTATTCAAAGTTCCATGTAATTAGGGTGTTTAAATTAACTGACCATACAAGTTAGTTTGTACAGTGTGCTACAGAAAATATAGATTTTGCACCAAATAAACATCTCTTCCTTTGGTCTCACACAGAAGTTGAAGTTTTAAAACAGTCAATATCATCCTTTACCCCTTAGTATGATTTGCCTTAGTCCTAACCAGATCAGCTTCATTCATATCTCCAATTGAAGTCTAGACTCTTTTTCACCTTTTTTTACCAGTTGCTGTATGGGGTAATGCTGACTTTCATAGCTACCAAACTCTGGCTCTGAGTCTCAGGTGTCACACAGATACCCGAAGTTCCAGGGATTGACCAGGTTATACACAAAGAGCTCAGCATCTTAGAATTTAGAAATAACCATTACAACTCAAGAACAGATCTAGTTACTATAAGAGCCTACAACCTAGGAGCCTTTATCATAAGGCTTCCCCTGATAACCTGTGCTCTCATTCAATTCTCAAAGGGTTTGCACATTATATTTAGTTCTTATCAGTGAGGCATTATGTTTGTCTTTTGTTGTTTATTTCACTCAACATTCTGTCCTCAAAGTCCATTCACCCATTGCATAACTCACAACTTCATTCCTTCTTGTACCCACTCAATATTCCATTATATGTATACACCACAGTTCGCTATTCCATTCATCAGTCGATGTACCCTTAGGCCACCTCCTTCCATGGCGAATCGTGAACACTTCCACCATAAACACCGATGCTGAAGGAGTACAGAATATTCAACAGGATTGATTGTATAGATCCAGAAATGGATAGCACAATACTTTAAGTACCCTTGATTTGTTTCTTTTTATACTTTCAAATATTTGTTTATGCTCAGTGTCTAGCATTCTTTATCCATTTATGCATATTTTCCTTCATCTTCTTGAAGTAATTTAGGAGATTTGCTTGAATATCTTTGATTAGGTATTCCAAATTCTTCATCTCCTCTGAAGTTTGTAACTTGTTCTCTGGACTGATCTATATCTTCCTGTTTCTTAATAGGGCTTATAATTTTTGCTGATATCCTGGCATCTGATTATCTTTATGCACTTACCCTGAAGGTCAGTTTCTCTCTCCTGCCTTGGTATTTATTGTTGATTTGCTTTACATTAAGGATCATCTTTGACTCGTGGTCCAACATAAACTAGACCTTCAGAATAGCCCGAGTTTAAATGAATGGATTTTCTCAGCGCTTCTTCCTCTAATTCTTGTCTTGTATATGCAGTACAACTTTTAAGATTTTACTTTTTGTGTAACTGTTTCACCTACATGAAAAAGTGTCCTCTCCTTTGTTCCTTCTCTGGGAATCTTGATCTGTTCTGTTTATTTTTGTGTAGAATTTTATCCCCCATGCCTGTGATATGTTGAAATTCTCTCCCTAAAAGCCCCATTTTCCTTACATTTTTCAGTTCTGGCACACTCCTGTCTTCAGATTGTCAGTTTAACCCCACTTTCTATTTTAGTTTTTCTCTCTGAGGCTTGTCTGCCTCTGTGCAGTCAGATGGATTCAATTCAAAAAGGTAGGTTACTCCAAAGAATTCTGTTTCGTGTATAAATGGTCCACTGACAGTAACTGGATTGAGTGCATCACTTGAAAGTCACTGTCTTGCTGTGGTCTCTAGTTCTATGCCCCAATCCCAGGGGCCCTTTGATATGTGTTCCTCCTTGGGTTTCTGTGGTCTTGGGTCCCTGTGCCTAGATAAGTGTGGGGTTCTAAGTCAGTGTCCCTGGTGCACAGGGTAGGGATCAGGGCCACCATCTCTGGGCAACTCCCAATCTGCACAGGACTGGGTGAGGCAGAGTAAAGAGGATTGGTGAGCCAAGTCAGAGGTTTCCTACCTGATATTTTTCCCTTTCTTTGATTCAGCTCCCATCTGTACCATCCTCTATAGTTGAAAGCAAGTGGGATTTGACCTTTTATTCACTGAATCTCTTGGGAAGTTTTTTCAGGGGTTGTCTTACATCACCATGAAGATGATGTCACCTATACATCTTTTTGTTTCCATGTGTTACCCCACAGAGATTTTAAGCTACAAAAATACAAATACAGCTGGGAGACCAATAATATAATTTGTTATTTTTAAAATAAAATTTTGGATTATTTTCCTTTTAAGAATACAGGCAAGAGATGCATACTCTAGAAATCCTTAATCTGGTCTGTTGGAGATTGAATCCTGTCCCCCTTAAGGACATATTCTAGTTTTAATACATGTTTCTGTGTGTGTGTGAACCCATTTGTAAATAGGACCATTGAAAATGATGGGTGTGGACTCATTTTTTCCCTAGGGTTTTCAAAGATATTATTTAGATGAGACACAATTGAATCAGGGTGGCCTTAATCCACACAGCTTATCCTTATAAGAGGAGGAAATGTGAATTCAGTCAGTAGCCAGTAGAAGACAGAAAACAGGATAAAACAGAAAATAAGATAGAGCACTATGTGACACAGGCAAAGATTGACATCTAGAGTCCACAATATGCTACATCCTGCAGGAGAAAGCACAGTCTGTCAAGAATTTGATTTTGAGCTTCTAACTTTCAAAACCATGGGACAATAAATTCTTATTGGAGAAGCCAAACTATTGCATGGTACTTGTCATAGAGTGACAACTGAAACATTTTCTAAAGTAACTATTATAATTACTACAATTTTTACCATTTATCTAAGGTTCACTCAATATTTAAGCATTGTAAATTTTATTCTTGCTGGTGTGCTTGTTTGTGTTCTAGATGTTTAGCACTGCTTAATCATTCTCTTTGGGTTTTAAATAGCAACTACTCCAGTCCTTGACCAGCATGTCAACTTCCTTTGCACTTAAGTTCTATTTATCTCAAAAAGCTGGAGTTTTCTTTTTTGTTTTCTGTGTTTTTCTTTTACTTGCAGTCTTATTTGATAAAATTATACACCTACTGCATAAAAGTATCTGTGTATAAGTAAATAGGAAATTGTAATACCTGGGATCCTCTAGACAGAGCAGAACCACAATGTTCTATTCCTAGTCTGGACAGACGCCATGGTGAGTTCCATATCATCTGGGGTAATGTAGAGGCTAAGCCTGCTCGCCTGGACATGTGAGGGACAAACACTATAGAAACAGTGTCATCTTTCCGATATCATTACTCATATTGGCTGCAGGATTCAAAGAAATGTCTCATTAATGACTATGCATGCGGCTTGTACTAGACCCAAATCCACGGATCTTGTCCTTTTTTCATTTTTCTTACAACCCCTCCTTTGTTATTGTGACTGTTCTTGTTCCCACTTGAGAATGACCAAACAGTGCCATAAGATCCTCCCTCCCAGTGCATTCAATACTGAAGAGAAGACTTACTACTCCACATTTTGTTGCCAAAACTGCATAACCAGAGGTTGATTAGAGGAGGAACACCAGGTATCTAGGAGAAATGACATTTATCTCAGGTTATAAGGGCAGAGGATGGATAACATTATAAAATTGCAATTGTTACTAAATAAAATTGCATCAAATATTTTGCAATAGAGCCAACAGTCATACTTCGATTTTTTTGTCACTTAAAGGAGAATATTGCCCATTAAGTTTGATTTACTTATCAATGACCTTTATCATGAAATAAATAGTTTTATATTAATGATAATGAAGTATATTCCTAGAGACACATGAATATTACCTTAATGAGATGGCTTCAGTAAAAACATTTTTAGGGTAGAGGCTGCTCTTCCCTATTTCTGTAATGCTTCCCATGCTTTATCTATTTAGAATGTCAATTGTTCTTGGTGGACAAGAAATTGTTGGAGTGGATTATCTTGTCTCAATAACAATAATAAAGTGTGTATTATTACAAATAATAATGAAATACAATAACTACAAGTAGAATTTGATTTTTGCTGTCCAATATGTAACCAAAATAATACAAATTGTATACAGAATTCCTCTGTTCTTCCCCTGCTTCCTTATGTAGCTACACTACCATTATCAAAACCAGAAAATATATTTTTTAAATATTCAGATCTTATTCAAAGTAAAGAAGTGTTCCAATCATGCCCCCCCCCCCCTTTATACATGAGACAATCCAGGGTCATAGAATGCATTTACTTATGTCTTTTTTACATAATTTTCTCCATTTTGGGACAACTATCTGTCTTCATTGTCTTGAATGACATTCACTCTTTTAAGGATACTAATTATTATGTAAAATGTCCCTGACTTGAAAGGAGAAGCAGATACCTCTACAATAATAGTTGGAGACCTCAGTACACCACTCTTATTAATGGACAGAAGATCTAGACAGAGGATCAATAAGGAAATGGAGATGTTGACTTGTATGATCAATGAACTAGACTTGACAGACATTTATAGATCACTACACCCCACAATAGCAGGATACACATTTTTCTCACATTCTCAGGGATCATTCTCTAGGATAGACCACATGTTGGGTCACAAAGCAAGTCTCAACAAATTTAAAAATATTGATATTATACAAAACACTTTCTTGGATCACAGTGGAATGAAGTTGGAAGTAAATAACAGGCAGAAGGTTGTAAAATTCACAAATATATGGAGGCTAAACAACACACTCTTGGAATACCAGTGGGTAAAGGAAGAAATTACAAGAGAAATTAGTAAATACTTTGAAACAGTGAAAACACAATATATCAAAACTTATGGGATGCAGCAAAAGGTGGTGCTGAAAGGGAAATTCATTGCACTAAACACCTATATTAAAAGAGAAAAGAGAGCAAAAATAGAGGAATTAACCACTCACCTTGAAGAACTAGAGAAAGCAGCAAACTAACCCCAAAGCTAACAGAAGGAAAGAAATAACCAAGATTCGAACATAAATAAATGAAACTGAGAACAGGAAAACAGTAAAGAAAATCAACAAAACCAGAAGTTGGTTCTTTGAGAAAATCAATAAAATTGATGGACCCCTAGCAAGCCTAACAAAAAAAAAAAGTGCATGCAAATAAATACAATCAGAAATGGGAAAGGAGACATAAGTACTGATCCTGCAGAAATAAAGGAGACAATGAGTAAGATATTACAAGCAACTATATGCTAATAAACTAAACAACTTAGACAAAATGGACAACTTCCTAGAAAAGCATAAACAACCAACATTTACTCAAGAAGAAATAGATGACCTCAACAAACCAATCACAAGCAAAGAGATTGAGTCAGTCATCAAAAAGCTGCCCAAAAGGAAAAGCCCAGGACCAGATGGCTTCACATGTATATTCTATGACTCCAACATCACCCTAATACCAAAGTCAGATGAAGATACTACAAAAAAAGAAAATTATAGACCAAACTCTTTAATGAATATAGATGCAAAAATCCTCAACAAAATACTCACATATCAAATCCAGCAGCACAGTAAAACAATTGGACACCAAGAACAGGTGGGATTTATTCCAGGTATACAAGGCTGGTTCAACACAAGAAGATCAATTAATGTAATACACCACATCAATAAATCAAAGCATAAAAACCACATGAGCATCTCAATTGATGCATAAAAGGCATCTGACAAAATTCAACATCCTTTATTGATGAAAAAAAAACTTCTAAGGATAGGAATAGAATAGAACTTTCTTAATATGACAAAGGCAATATATAAAAAACCCACAGCTAACATCATACTCAACAGAGAAAGACTGAAAACTTTCCCTCTAAGATCAGGAAAAAGATAGGGATGCCCACTGTCACCACTGTTATTCAACATTGTGCTGGAAGTTCTAGTTAGAGCAATTCGGGAAGAAAAAGAAATAAAACGCATCCAAATTGGAGAGGAAGAAGTAAAACTTTCACTGTTTGCAGATGACATTCTATATGTAGAAAATCCAGAAACATCTATAGCAAAGCTGCAAGCTACAAGATCAACATGCAGAAATCCGTAGTGTTCCTGTTCACAAGTAATGTGCAACAAGAGGAAATCAAGAAATAAATTGCATTTATAATAGCAACCAAAAATTTCAAGTATTTAGGAATAAACTTAACCAAGGCCACAAAGGACCCATACAGAGAGAACTACAAGAAACTGCTAAAAGAAATCAAACAGAACCTAAAAAAAAATGGAAGAACATACCATGCTCATGAATTAGAAGACTAAATATAATGTCAATTCTACCTAAACTGATTCATAGATTCAATGAAATACCATTTAAAATCCCAACAACTTACTTTGCAGGAATAGAAAAACCAATAACCAAATTTATTTGGAAGGGAAAGTTGCCCCAGATATGCAAAAATGTCTTGAGAAAGAGGAACAAAGTGGGAGGTCTCACACTACCTGACTTTGAAACATTAAAAAGCTACAGTGCTCAAAACAGCATGGTACTGGCATAGGGACAGATATACCTACCAATGGAATTGATTTTAGTGTTCAGAAATAGACCCTTGCATCTATGGACAACTGATCTTTGATAAAGCAGTCAAGCCAAAGCATCTGGAATAGAGCAGCCTCTTCAATGAATGGTGTTTGGAGAACTGGATATCCATTTCCAGAAGAATGAAAGAGGACTCCTATCTCACACCTTATACAAAAATTAACTCCAATTGGATCAAGACCTAAACATTAGCACTAAGACTATATGACTCTTACAAGATCTTTAAGATATTGCCCTACATAATCTTATGATAGGAGGTGGTTTCCTAGACCTTACACCCAAATTGCAAGCAACCAAAGAAGAAATAGACAAACGGTATCTCCTCAGAATTAAAGTTTTGTGAACTTTGTCAGAAAAGTAAAAAGGCAGCCTACACATTGGGAGACAATACTTAGAAACTACATATCAGATAAGGGTTTAATATCCAGAATATATAAAGTGATCCTACAACTCAACAGGAAGACAACCCAATTAAAAAAATGGGCAAAAAACATCGCCACTTTTCTGAAGAGGAAATAAAATGGCTCAAAAACAAATGGAAAAAATGTTCAAATTTACTATTAGGGAAATGCAAATCAAAACCAAAATGAGGTATCATCTCACACTTACCAGAATGGCCATTATCAAAAAACACACACACACACAAAAAAAAAAAAAAAAAAAAACAGAAAATTACAAGTGCTGGAGAGGATGTGGAGAAAGAGGCACACTTATTCATTGTTGGTGGAAATGTAGAATGGTGCAATCACTCTGGAAGACAGTGTGGAGGTTCCTCAGGAAGCTAAGTATTGATTTTTCATATGACCCAGCTATTGCATTAAAAGGTATTGCTAGGTATATACTTCGGAGGAACTGAAAGCTAAGACATGAACGGACATTTGTAAACTGATGTTTATAGTGGCACAACTTAACAATTGCCAAGAGATGGAAACAGCCCAAATGTCCTTCAACAGAAGAGTGGATAAATAAACTGTGGTATATACACATGATGGAATATTACACAGCTGTAAGACAGAACAAAGTTAGGGAACATATACTAACATGGATGAACCTTGAGGACTTTATGTTGAATGATGTTAGCCAGAAATAAAAGGACTAATAATGTATGGTCTTACTAATACGAAGTAAAAATTAATGAGCAAAATTTGAGAGTTAAAAGTTGCTAACACAGGCTCTCAGTAGATAGAAAGAAGGTAGAGATTGGGCATTTGATGCTGAAGGACTAAGAATGTTCAACAGGCTTGATTGTATAGATCCAGAAATAGGTAGCATAATACTGTGTGATGGTAGCACAATATTGTAAGTACACTGAACAAAGATGTCTGTGAGTAAAGCTGAAAGAGGAGGGCTAACGGCATGTATGACACCAGAGATAAAAATAGACAATAAAGACTGGGACTGTAATAAATTAGCAAAAACTGGAGTGGTTAATGATTGTGACTAAATGTACAAATATAAAACTGTTCTTGCATGTGGGAGAACAAATGAATGTCAACCATGCAAAGTGTTGAAAAACAGATGGTATTAGGGAAAAAAATACAATCAAAGCAAAATGTAGTCTATGATCAACAATAACATTGTTATATGCTTCCATTTAATGTAACAAAGGCAATACACCAAAGCCAAATGTGTATAACAGGGGGGATATAAGGGACGGATATGGGATTCTTGGTGGTGGTGTTGTCTGACCTTACTATTGTATTGTATGATATTATCTTTTTTTATTCTTAAAAAAACCCTTTTTTTCATAGTAATCATCAAGTTCAAGTGCTGACACTGGTGATAAATGCACAAGTATAGATTCCTTAAATGATTGTACACAATGGATAATTATATGGTATGTGAATTTATTTCTATAAAATTGTAGGAAATATATAAATAGGGATAATAGTGCTTGAGAAAACATGGAGAGAGGGATGTACCTATTTACTGTTGGTGAGGAGGCAGAATGGTGTAGCCTTTCTGGAAGACAGTGTGGTGGTTCCACAGGAAGCTAAGTATGTGGGTGCCGTAAGGTTCTGCAACCTCATTATGGGGTATATACCTGGAAGATCTGAGAGCAGGGATATGAATCCACATTTGCACCCTGATGTTTATGGAGGTAGTATTCATGATCTGCAACAGATGGAGGTGGCCTAAGAGTACACTGACTGAGCAACCGAATGGTGAACTGTGGTGCATGCATACAATGGAATACTGAGCAACTGCAAGGAGTGGAGCTGTGAGACACACAGTGAGATGAAAGGATGCTGTGGACAGCATTTTGAGTGAAGTACACTAGAAACAAAGGCAAACACTATAATGCCTCACCAACATGGACTAACTACCATTTGTAAACTCATAATTGGAATCTTAGAGCACAGCTTATCAGGGAAATGCTTATTGTAATGGTCCCTAGACTGTAAGTTCTTATAGCAGTCATATATATTACTGAATTGTAATGTCTGTCTGCAAATTCTGAGATGCTGATCCCTTTGTCTATAACCTGATCGGTCTCTGAAACATTGGGTATCTGTGCGACACCTGAAACTCAGAGGTAGAGCTCCGCAGGTCAGTGTTTGTGCATACAGCAACTGTTAAAAAAGTTGAAAAAGAGTCCAGACTTCAATTAGTGATATGAATGAGGCAGATCTGTTTAGGACTAGGGCAAATTGGACTAAACAGTAAAGTACCATACTGACTGTGTTTTAAAACTTCAACTTCCATGTAAGACCAAGGGAGAGATGTTTTATTTGGTGCAGGATCTATGTTTTCTATAGTTCACTCAACAATTTAACTTGTTCCACCAGCTTGTTCAAATACCATATTTACATGGAACTTTGAATTGGAAGTGAGGTCTGGTTGGGTTGTATAGGTTAGTGTGAAATAGCAACATATCCCAAAGTAATTTGTTCAGAGAATAAAAATATATATGCAAGGCCCCCTCTGAGAAGCTGGGAGAAAATGCGGAAGTGTTGGACTTCCTCACCTGGTTTGTTGCTGATGTTCTCACCAACACTGAAGACTGATGGCTTGGTATGCTGAGCCCTCTATCTTGGGGCTTGCCCTTATGAGGCTTGTTGCTGCAAAGGAGAGGCTAAACTGGCTTATAATTGCACCTACAAGTCTCCCCCTGACTTCCTCTTTGTTGCTCAGATGTGGCCCTCTCTCTCTAGCTAAGTCAACGTGGCAGGTGAACTTTCTGCCCTTCTCCCTACATGGGACCTGACTCCCAGGGGTGTAAATCTCTGTGGCAATGCAGGATATGACTCCTGTGGATGAACCTGGATCCCACATCATGGGATTGAGATCATCTTCTTGACCAAAAGGGGGAAGTGAAATGAAACAAAATAAAGTTTCAGTGGCTAAGAGATTTCAAATGGAGTCAAGAGGTCCCTCTGGTGGGCATTCTTATGTACTACATAGGTTTTAGTTTTTAGGTTTTAGTGTACTGGAATACTTAGAAGTAAATACCCAAAACTATCAAACTGCAACCAGTAGCCTTGACTCTTAAAGATGTCTATATAACTATGTAGTTTACAAGGAGTGACAGTGTGATTGTGAAAACCTTGTGGATCACGCTCCCTTTATCCAGTGTATGAATGGATGAGTAGAAAAATGGGGAGAAAAACTAAATGAAAAATAGGGTGGGATGGGGGTGATGACTTGGGTGTTCTTTTTTTACTTTTATTTTTTATTTCTATTTCTGGTGTAAGGAAAATGTTCAAAAGTAGATTGGGGTGATGAATGCACAACTATATGATGGTACTGTGAACAATTAATTTTACATCATGGATGATTGCATGGCATGTGAATATATCTCAATAAATATGAATTTTAAAAAATCGAATAGAAGCAGAAAAACAAAAGCAAAGAAAAACCAAAAAACAGCAGATTAGCTTTCTCTGAGGTAGAAGACAGAAAAGAGCACTTTCTCCTTGGGGTGTGATAACTTCCATATACACAGGGCAAGAACAAGAAAAAAAAAAGAGTTGAAAAATTCTGATCAAACAGAAGCTATGCTAGATGTCTAGAATAATGTGAACCAAATGTCAAGGAAGAGATAGAGAATAAAGCCAAACAAGAAAACCACAGGCTAAAGAGTGAAAACAACTTCTGGAATAAACTAATCAAGAGAATCAGATGCCTAGACACCAGCAAAAAATGACAAATCATACCAGGAAGCATGAAGTTATGGTCAAGTGAAAGAAACAATTGAACACATTAAATGAGATGCAGTCATTCAAAAAACTAATTAAAGAACTTCAAATCTTATAAATCAATTCAATGAGCTGAAGGAAAATGTGGCAAAAGATATGAAGAATATACAAAAGACACTTGGTTACCATACAGAAGAACTAGAAAGCTTGAAAAAACAAGTGGTAGCACTTATGGGAATGAAAGGTATAACAGAAGAGATGAAATACACAATGGAGACATACAACAGCAGATTTGAAGAGGCAGAAGAAAGGACTAGTGAACTAGAGTACAGGACACCTGAAATCCTACATACCAAAGAATAGGGAAAAGATTGGAAAAATATGAGCAGGGGCTCAGGGGATTGTAAAAAATATGAAGTGTGTGAGTATATGTGTTATAGGTGTCCCAGAAGGAGAAGGGAAGGGTAAGGGTAAAGGGGCAGAAAGGATGATGAAGGAAATAATCAATGAAAATTTCCTGACTTTTATGAAAGACTTAAAAAATAACAGTTCCAAGAAGTACAGCATACCCCAAACAGAATAAATCCAAATACATATAATCCAAGACACTTACTAATCACATTGTGAAATGTCAAATACAAAGAGAGAATTCTGAAAGCAGCAAGAGCAAAACAGTCCTTCACATACAAGGGAAGCTCAATAAGACCAAGTGTGAATTTCACAGCAGAAACCATGGAGGTGAGAAGGGAGTGGTATGATATATTTAAGATATTGCAGGATAAAAACTGCCAAACACTGCCAACCAAGAATCCTATATCCAGTAAAACTGTCCTTCAAAAATGAGGGGGAGTTGACCTGAAGATGATTATATAATAATGTAGATTACAAGGGGTGACAGTGTGCTTGTGAAAAACTTGTAGATCACACTCCCTTTATCTAGTGTATGGATGGATGAGTATAAAAATGGGGATAAAAACTAAATGACAAACAGGGTGGGATGAGGGGAGATGGTTTGGGTGTTCTTTTTTTACTTTTATTTTTTTACTCTTATTCTGATTCTTTCCGATGTAAGGAAAATGTTCAGAAATATATTCTGGTGATGAATGCATAACTATATGATCGTACTGTGAACAGATTGTTTACCATGGATGACTGTATGGTATGTGAAAAGATTTCAATAAAACTCAATTTAAAAAAAATGAGGGAGTGTTTAAAATATTTACAGATGCAGAGTTTGTGAACAAGAGAGAAGCTCTACCAGAAATTCCAAAGTGAGTACCACAGGGAGACAGGAAAAGAAAGGAGAGATAGGTTTGGAGAAGTGAATAGAGAGGATGACTATCAGAAAGGGAAACTAAATTGGTAAAAAGAGAGAAAAAAATAATTTATGACATAAAAATCCAAAGGTAAAATAGTTGAAGAATGTACTGCCTTAATAATCACATTAAATGTTAATAGAGTAAACTCCCCAATCCCAGGACATAAACAAGCAGAATGGATTTAAAAAAAAAACAGGATCACTATATATGCTCTCTAAAAGAGACTCAATTTAGACCCAAGACCCCAAAACCAAAAATGGTTGAAAAAAAGGATTTTTCTGAGATACAGTGCCCCAAAATACATGAGGCAATCACTGACAACACTGAAAGAAAAGTAGGCATTTTTACAATAATAGTTGGAGACTTCCATACACCACTGTCATCAGTGGATAAACATCTAGACAGAGGATCCAAAGGGAAACAGATCTTGAATAATATGGTAAAAGAACTCGACTTGAGACATTTACAGATCATTTCACCCCAAACAGCAGGATACACATTTTTCTCAAGTGCTCATGGATCATTCTCCAGGACAGATGACATGTTGGGTCACAAAGCAGGTCTCAATAAATTTAAAAAGATCTAAATTATGATCCAAGAAAGTGTTTTGTATACAGAATGAAGTTGGAGACCAGTAACAGGCAGAAGGTGGGAAAATTCACAAGAATATGGAGGCTAAACAACACATTCTTAACAAGTGTGTCAATGAAGAAATTGCAAGAGAAATCAGAAAGTATCTCGAGGCCAATGAAAATGAGAACACAACAAATCAAAACTTATGGGATGCAGCAAAGGCAATGCAGAGAGGGAAATGTATTGCCCTAAACACCTAGTTTAACAAAGAATGAGGAGCAAAATTCGAGGACTTAAATGCTCACCTGACAGAACTACAGAAAAAACAGCAAACTATTTCCAAAGCAAACAGAATAAAGAAATAACAAGATTAGAGAAGAAATAAATGAAATTGAGAACATGTAAACAATAGAATCAAGAAAACCAGAGGTTGGTTCTTTGAGAACATTAATAAAATAGATGGACCCTTAGCTACACTGACAAAAAAAGACAGGACACAAATAAATAAAATCAGAAATGGGAGAGGGAACACAATGACGGACCCTGCAGAAATAAAGGAGATAATGACAGGATACCATGAGCTGCTATATGCTAGCAAACTAGACAACTCTGACAAAATGGACAACTTCCTAGAAAAGCATAAACAACCAACATCGACTCAAGGAGAAACAGACACCAACAAACTATTCACAAGTAAGGAAGTTCAACCAGTCACCAAAAATCTCCCCAAAAAGAAAGGTCCATGAACACATGGACTCACATGTGAGTTCTACCAAGCATACAAGAAAGAATTAGAATCAATCCTACTCAAACTCTCTGAAGAAACTGAAGAGGAGGGAAAGCTACTGAACACATTCTTTGATGCCAGCATCACCCAAATACCACAGCCAGACAAATAACTTATAAGAAAATTACAGACCAATTGCTTTAATGAATATAGATGCAAAAATCCTCAATAAAATACTTGCAAATTGAATCCAGTGGCACATGAGAAGAATTATACAGCATGACCAAGTGGGTTTTATCCAGGTATGCAGTGTTGGTTCAAAATAAGCAGCTCAATTAATGTAATACATCATCACATCAATAAATCAAAGGAGAAAAACCTCATCATTTTCATTGAGGCAGAAAAGGCATTTGAGAAAATTCAGGATCCTTTGTTGGTGAAAACTATGCACATGATAGGAAGAGCAGGAAACTTCATCAACAAGTTAAAGGGAATATATGAAAAACACACAGCTAACATCATACTCAATGGGGAAAGACTGAAAGCTTTCCAACTAAGATCAGAACTAAGACAAGGATGTCCACTGTCACCACTGTTAGTCAATATTGTGCTGAAAGTTCTAGTTAGAGCAATTAGGCATGAGAAAGAAATAAAAGGCATCCAAATTAGAAAGGAAATGTAAAATTTTAACTGTTTGCAGATGACAAGATACTATATGTTGAAAACACCAAAAAATTTACAGCATATCTACTGAAGGAAACAAACGAGTACAGTGAAGTGGCAGGATACACAATCAACACGAAAATATCAGTAGCGTTTCTATATACTAGTAATGTGCAATCTGAGGAGAAAATCAAGAAAAAAATTCCTGTTATAACAATCAAAAGATTCAAATATTTAGGAATAAAGTTATCCAAGAACATAAAAGACCAATACATAGAAAACAACAAAACATTGCTAAAATAAATCAAGGAAGACCTAAATAAATGGAAGGACATACCAAATAAATAGAGGGACATACTGTGTTCACAGATTGGAAGACTAAATATAGTTAAGATGTCAATTGTACCCAACTTGATTTATAGATTCAAAGCAATACCAATTAAAATCCAAATACCTTACTTTGCAGAAATAGAAAATCTAATAATCAAATTTATTTGGAAGGTAAGGTGACCCAAATAGCTGAAAATAATCCTAAGAGGAATGAAGTGGGAGGTCTCACACTACCTGACTTTAAAGCATATGACAACTGTAGTTGTCAAAACAGCATGGTACTCTCATGAAGTTAGATATACTGAGCAATGGAATCGAATTGAGTGTTCAGAAACAGACCTCCTTATCTATGGCCAATTGATTTCTGATAAGGCAGTCAAGTCAACTCAACTGGGACAGAGCAGCCTCTTCAACAAATAGTGCTTCAAGAAGAAAATATCTATATCCAGAAGAATGAAAGAGGACACCTATATCATCCTTATACTAAAATTAACTCAAAATAGATTAAGGACCTAAACAGTAGAGCTAAGACCATAAAACTTTTAGAAGAAAATGTGGGGAAATATTCTAAAGATCTTGTAGTATGATGTGGTTTCCTAGATCCTACACCCTAAGCATGAACAATGAAAGAAGAAATAGATAAATGGGATATCCTCAAAACTGAATGCATCTGCACATCAGAGGACTTTGTCAGGAAAGTAAAGAGACAACCTACACAATGTGAGACAATATTTGGAAACCTCGTATTAGATAAAGGTATAATATTCAGAATATATAAAGGCTATCTACAACTCAACAACAGAAAGACAACTATATAATGATATTGTGAACTGATTATACCCCTTGGATGATTATATGGTATATGAATATGTCTATAAAATTGCAGGGGAAAAATAAATAGAGATATACAAGTGCTGGAGAAAACAAGGAGAGAGGGATATACCTACCTACTGTTGGTGGGGTAGTAGAATGTTCCCGCCCATCTGGAGGACAGTGTGGTGGTTCCAGAAGAAGCTAAGTATGTGGCTGCCATAAGGTCCTGCAAGCTCATTATTGGGTATATACTTGGAACGAGTGAGAGCAGGAATATGAATGGACATTTGCACACTGGTGTTTATGGTGGCAGTATTCATGATTTACAATGGATGGAGGCAGCCTAAGTGTACAGCAACAGATGAATGGAATGTTGAACTGTGGTTTATGCACACAACAGGATACTGAGTGGATGCAAGAAGGAATGAAGTTGTGAGACACGTAACTAGGTGAATGGATCTTGTGGATGGCATTTTGAGTGAAATAAGCCAGAAAGTAAAAGATCAACATTATAACACCTTACTAATATGGACTTACTAATGTGTAAACTCTGAGAATTGAATCTTATACCACAAGTTAACAGGGGAACAATTATAGTAAAGGTACCTAGACTGTAAGCTCTTACAGCATTCACATCTATTCCTGAGTTGTAGTGGCTATTTCTAAATTTTGAGATGCTGAGCTCTTTGTGTGTAACCTAGTCAATCCCTGGAACTTTGAATATCTGTGTGATACCAGAGACTCAGAGCTAGAATTCAGCGACTATGAATATCAGTATTACCCCTTACAGAAACTGTTAAAAAAAAAAAAAAAAAAAGCTGAAAAAGATTTCAGACTTCAATTAGAGATATGAATGAAATGGATCTGGCAAAGACTAAGGCAAATCAGGCCAAAGTGTAAACGACAGTATTGACTGTGTTTTAAAACTTCAACTTCTGTGTGAGACAAAAGGAAGAGATGTTTATTTGGTGCAAAATCTGTATTTCCTGTAGCACACTAAATAATTTAACTTGCATGGTCACTTTATTCAAACACCATAATTATAAGGAACTTTGAATAGGCAGTGAGATCTAGTTGTTTCATACAAGTTAGTGTGAAACCTTGATATATCCCAAAGTAATTTTGGCTGAGAATAAAAATGTATTTGCAACCCCCCCACCCCAAGGAACTGGTGAAAAATGTGGAAATATTAAACTTCCACATCTGGGGAATTACTGATACTCTCACAACCATTGAGGACTATCAATTTAGAAGGTTGAGCCCTCAATCTTGGGGCTTACCCTTATGAAGCTTATTATGACAAAGGAGAGGCTAAACCTACTTATAATTGTGCCTAAGAGTCTCCCCCAGAGAACCTCTTTTGTTGCTCAGATGTGGCCTCTCTCTCTCCAAGCCCACTCAGCAGGTGAACTCACTGCCCTCCCCCTAACATGCAACATGACTCCTAGGGGTGTAAATATCCCTGGTAATGGGGAACATGACTCCTGGGGATGAGCCTAGACCTGGCATCATGGGATTCAGAAAGTTTTCTTGACCAAAAGTGGGAAGAGAAATGAAACAAAATAATGTTTCAGTCACTGAGAGATTTCAAATGGAGCCAAGAGTTCATTATTGAGGGTATTCTTATGTACTATATAGATATCCCTTTTTACTTTTTTGTATAGTGAAATAGCCAGAAGGAAATTCTTGAAACTGTTGAACTGTGACCTAGTAGCCTTGATTTTTGAAGATGACTGTATAACTGTGTAGCTTACTTGGTGTGACCGTGTGATTGTGAAAACCTTGTGGCTCATACTCCCTTTATCCAGTGTATGGATGGATGAGTAGAAAAATGGGAACAAAAATGGAATGAATAATAAATGAGAGGGGATGTTTTGGGTGCTCTTCTTTACTTTTTATTCTTTTTTTTGAGTAATGAAAATGTTCAAAAATTGAGTTTGGTGATGAATGCACAACTATATGATGGTACTGTGAACAACTGCTTGTACAGCGTGGATGAATGTATGGTATGTGAACATATCTCAATAAACCTGAATTGGAAAAACACAAAAGAACTGGAGAAAATCAAGGAAACACCAGTTTTATACCATAGTCTTTCATATACTCAGAATTTGTTGGTACAAGGAAACTATGGAAGTAGAGGTGAAGGTGGGGAAAAAACAAGAGGAACGTCTTAAAGTCTATGTCATAATCAGACTTTTAGGCTTGTGGTTTATAATATACAGAAAGTAAAACCCAAAAACTCTTAATTAGGTAAATATTTTGGGGTGGGTTTACTACATGAAACATGGGTATTCAGAAGAAATTTTACATAGTGGTGGCACTCCTAGCCTTCTTCCTCCATTCAGCTCAGCTTAGAGTATGCTGAAAGCCAGGCTTATATCCTTCAGGCAGATGGGAAGACAATTTTGTGGGTTGCTAAACAAGCCACGATATAACCTAATGTCATTGCCCCTAAAATCTTGCTATCTGAGAGAGGCAGACATTTCACAAGCACTAAGCACCCACAAAGAGATGCTGACAGGTGTTTGAACCCCAATCCTAAATGTTAATGTATGGGCAACTCTGCTGAGACACTTAAAAAGAACCTCTAACATCAAATACACAAACCAGAATTTACAAAAATAATATAGTGAAAGGAGAAGAAAACTGCAAAAAAAAAAATGAATCATTACCAGACAACAAAAAATGACAGTAAAAAAGATGACAATCAATATATGTCTAGGAAGACCTCATTCAGATTGTGTCCTGGAGAGAATACTAATGCATGGAAAATCAAAGAGAAAATAAAATTCAAAAAGAAAAAAATTCCAGGATCCAACATTGGAATAAATAAGTTCCAGATATAAAACAGAAAGTGCAATAAGAAGTCATGATTTATATATTTTAAGAAACATTTCACAATTGAAAGACATGAGTTTACAGAATAGACATAATTCAGTGCTCCCTTTAATGTAAGAAAATAGACATATCAGAAGACTTTATGAATGTTCTGAACAATGGAAGAAAAATAAGATTTTAAAAGGTTCTAGAGTAGAGTGAAAGTAAGCAGTTTGCATAAAAATTATCTAATTTGAAAAACATTTGAGATTCTCACAACTGGTTCAGTGTCCTCAAACTCTGAGGAAAATTGATTTTGAATTAGTAGTCTATTCCCATACAAATGTCTGATAAATAAGAAGTTATGATAAAGGCAATTTCAGATAATGCATGGTCAGTAAGATGTGAATATCATGTACTTTAGAATTTCTAAAGAAGCCACAGTAGTATGTGCTGTACAAAAATGAATAAGAAATCAAGAAATAGGAAGAAATGTGATTTAGGCAATGGAGGACTAAGCTCAAGAGTGGGTTAAAGAGAATCCCTAGAATAATGGTGAAGAAAGATCTCAATAAATTACAGTGCATCACAGTTACAGAAGAAGATAACAAGCCCAGAGTTGATAGAAAGCTCCTGAAAAGACTTAAGAACATACATTCAACTAAATAACAGTGATTGAAAGTAGTGAAAGGAGGTTAATTTAAAAAAGGTGAAGAAGTTGGAAGGAATTGGGGAAAGTATACAGAATAATAAGCTAAAGTATGAAAATTAATCCAATATAAAAATTAATTTTGAAACAAAATCGATCATACATATGATGGATTATCTGTGAATAATGTTTAAAATAGTATTAATAAAGGAAAACAAATATTGGTCTAAACTAATTTGTGATGATTATAAGCATGTGGGTAGGAATTGGAGGGGGACAGAACGACAAGATGTCTGTGTGTGTGTGTGTGTGTGTGTGTGTGTGTGTGTGTGCAAATAATCAGATGAGGGGGTGAAAAAGGCCAAATTCCCAAGTTTTGGAAAACCAAGATGGTAATACAAGTCTGAGTTGAACAGAGACTACCAAAGTTGTAAAGCCAGGGAACGGTCAGAGGAGGAATTCAAGGAGATAGATTCTGCAAGAATTGGAGACTGAATGAAGGTAGTGAGTGAGAAGAAGGAATACAGGATGAAAACATCATTTGGGGATTGCCTGGATATTGATGAAAATAATTTAGACAATGATGACCTTAGAAGGAGCCATGCTGGGAATCACAGGAAAATGCTCAGTTCAGTTTGAGGCATCTGAGTTTGAGGCATCCCTAAGTCATAAAATTGAACTATCCAGGAGGCAGGGCAGAGGTCCCGTCTATACATACAGACCAGAGCTTCTCCAACTTGGTCGCTGTTGACTCTCAGGACGTTTAAATAGATCTGGCCCTTTAGGAACAGAAAACTGTATTTTCGGTTTTGAGGTTAATGGGTGAGGGGCAGTAGTACTGAATTCTAATGGGTAGAGGCCAAGGATGCTGTGCATCATATAAAATATAGACAGTCCAACACAACAACGAATTTTCCCATCCAAAATATCTGTAGTGCCTCAGCTCAGAATCTATAATATATGTGAATACGGAAGAGGAGAAAAGGAAGGGGTGCTAACGTTTATCAGGTTCTTTGCATGTGTCAGGCATGGTCACAATACTTTATGTGAAGTAATTCCTTTAATTCCCTAATCAATCCTATAAGATATCTCATTTTTGCCTCATTTTGCATGAGGATACAAGGTTCAGAGGAGGTCCCTAACCTTTCTAAAATCTCACATTTATGAAGTAGAGAAGTTTTCATTAAACTCACTTTGACTCGAGGATCCACTCTCTTAGCAATTTCATTACAACAGCTCATTGAGTTGAAATACACAAGCATATATAGTATTAAAGCAATGGTCTAATATTTTATTAATGCAATCGAAAAGCCTTCTAGAAAACTAGTAATAGCAACTGAGCTTGCCCCTAGATGTTTAGAGCTGTGCTTATGATCCGGGGGATACTGTGGAGAGACACCAAGGGGCCACCAGTCCACTGCACTGGGGATTAGGAATTCCTCATGTGCAATACAAGCTGAGTAGAACACTGAGTCCCAGAGGCTCTAATGGTAGGTCTGTGACAGAATGTAAACACAGGCTCAGTAACTCTCCCCTCAAGAGACTCACAGAACTTATGAGATCATGTGGGAGAGGATATTTTTATGTACTTCTGATCAATTTCCCCATATATATAGGACATGAAATTCATTCCCATTCAAACCAGCTTGCTGTTTGGAGAGTTCTTAGAATTGGTGGTGGTGTCTTCATTACAAGTGAAAAGGACCTTCTATGCATATTCTGAGGTTGAAATCATGGCTTATTTTCCAGAATACCTCTTCTAGCACATCAAAAACAGGATGGTGCTGATGATGAGAGCTTCCTTCATCATTAGAAACCTCCCCACCCACCCCACCCCACCCCCAAGGACAGCGGGTCAGAGGGTCCTCAAGGCTCAGTATTAGAAAGGTATCAAGGAAAAGGTATCATCCCTGACTTACTAATTTCCCTCCAAACCTACAATTACATAAATCAAGGATTCTATGGGTGCATGCTAGACCTTCATGTGATTCTGGGAGAAGCCTGAGTCAGAGGGAGGAAACACTGAGGCATTGGGAAGTCTCCCAGCACTCTCCTCTGTACAGTGATCCACAAGATCAGCAAGGGAAACTGAAGAGGGAAGGACAATCTGGACTCTGAGGTCCAGGGAATCTCCTCAGGAGTTCAGGCTCCTGGGTGCCTTGCTCTGTGTCCTCAGACAATCTTCATTTTATAAACCAGCAGATCCAGATTTCCTACTGGAGATAAAGCCAGAGGGTACATTGCTAATATCACCTTAACTCCTGCTACTACTGTTCCTGTGTGAAGTGAATAGCCATGGAAAATGTATCTTCAGTGATGGAGTTTATCCTCATGGGATTAACAGGTCAACCTGAGCTCCAGCTGCCCCTGTTTTTTCTGTTCATGGTGAACTATGTGGTCACTGTGGTGGGAAATTTGAGCTTAATTATACTTATTTGCTTCTATTCCCACCTTCACACTCCCATGTACTTTTTCCTCTTCAATCTCTCCTTCATTGATCTCTGCTATTCATCTGTCTTTACTCCCAAAATGCTGATGAGCTTTAATTCACAGAGGAACATCATCTCCTTTGCAGGATGCATGGCTCAGCTATTTTTCTTCTGCTTCTTTGTTATGTCTGAGTGCTATGTGCTGACAGCCATGGCTTATGACCGCTATGTGGCCATCTGTAAGCCCCTGCTGTACACCATCACCATGACCCATCAGGTGTGTTCTCTGCTGATGTCTGCTTCGTACATGATAGGGTTTGCTGGTGCGATGGCTCACACAGGGTGCATGATCAGGCTGACATTTTGTGATTCCAACACCATCAACCACTACATGTGTGACATCTTCCCCCTACTCCAGCTCTCCTGCAGCAGCACCTATGCCAATGAGCTTGTGATTTCCATTATTGAGGGCAAAATCGTCATAGTATCTAGTGCCATTATCTTTATCTCTTATGCTTTGATTCTTTTCAATATTCTTCATGTGCCATCTGCTAAGGGCTGGACCAAAGCCTTAAATACCTGTAGCTCCCACTTAATAACTCTTGGCCTTTTCTATGCATTTGGGCTGCTCACTCATGTTAAGCCATCCTCTGCTGGGTCTTTAGGTCAGGGGAAACATTTCTCAGTTTTTTATACCAATGTGGTGCCTATGCTGAACCCTCTTATCTACAGCCTCAGAAACAAAGATGTCAAACTTGCTCTGAAGAAAATCCTAAAAAGAATAACAAACTGAGTAAGCCTATTGATTCTTTTAGTCCTTGTCTCCCTTGCTGTGTTTTTCTTCTCTTTTCAAGCCACCTCATCCTCTTTTTACTATACTTCTTTTCCTTCTCTCCATTTTTCCTCATAATGTAATTCTTGGAAGAATTCTTATTCTAATATTTTTGTTCTTTCAATTTGCAATGTAAACTTGAAGATCTATTCTTTGACTTCGTTGTCATCCTCAGTCTCAATGTGGCCCCAACCTGTTATTTATTTATTTATTATCAGATGGAGTCTCTGGGTTAATTACATTCCTGTCTAGAGATAACAGTACCTAATAGATTACTTGTTTCCTCTTTCCCATACATGATGAGATATGCAGTGGGATATTGTCTGACCAGTTCTTCTTTTCCTTTCTTTCTCTGAAACAATTACATTGGGGCCCTTTCCTATGTTACTACTTACAACTGCATTAAAACAGGAAGACTGACAAAAATTGTGGACATAGTAAAGTTTTAAATATTTCCAGAAATTTTCACAGTTCTTTTAAAGTAATGGTTCTTGTTCTTTCATTTTGGCCTCAATCTACAACAGAAATAAATAACATATTGCACTAGGGTTCCTTCCTTTTTTCTTGGGCACGTGTAAGGACTGACAAGGATCCCCACCCTGCCCACCTTCCTCAAACTCCAATGAAGGTTTTAGGCAGTTCTTGTTAATGCCTCTAATTTATTGCATTGATCAAATGATGTGCTTTCATAAATGGAACTGAGATCGTCTCTGATTGTCTATGTATCTGTGGATGAGGTGTTATTTTCCACATTACATTTTCCTTTTTCTTCACAAAAATTCATAGGAATTGTGATTAAAAATTCTACAATAACATACTTGGCTACAGAACAGAGTGTTAAAGATAATGGCAAGGTTCTTTGTTTACCCAGTTGTATAACAAGCATTCCTCTTTGCAAAGGAAAAAGATCTGTTTACTCCTGTTTCAGTTTGCTAAAGCTGCCAGAATGCAATATACCAGAAATGGGTTGGCTTTTGCAATGGTGATTTATTTGCTTACAAATTTGTAGTTCTAAGGTCATGAAAATGTCTAAATTTAAAAGCACTGAGAGGATACCTTCTCTGCAGAAAGTCTGCTGACCTCTTGGATACCACTGTCACATGGGAAGCCACACACATACCATCTACTGGTCTTTCTCTCCTGGGCTTAGCTTTCAGCTTCTGGCTTAAGGGGCTTTCTCTCTCAGGTTCTGTGGGTGTGCTCTTGTTCTTAGCTTCTCTGGGGTTTCTCTGAACTCTCTGAGCTTTTTCTGTTTTTTATCCTCTCATAAAGGACTCCAGTAAAAGGATTAAGACCCACCTTGAATGGGTTGGGACGCTATAAAATCAGTGTCATAATGTAGAATATAGAGGAACTAGAGATAGAAGCTAGTGA
The DNA here is from genome assembly GCF_015220235.1 of Choloepus didactylus. NCBI lineage: Eukaryota > Metazoa > Chordata > Mammalia > Pilosa > Megalonychidae > Choloepus > Choloepus didactylus. Next base: position 141,796,765 of record NC_051312.1, on the reverse strand, counting down.
AGTAGAAATGGTAACTGAATATGTAAAGACATATTAATGAGGGTGAACTTAAAGGTATGGGAATGGACAAAGGTGATGATAGTTCATTAATGGGATTATAAGTAATAGTGCCACACTGAAGGCAAACATGATTGAAAGGAGTTATTTAAGGGTATTTATCCCACATATTAGCACTGCAAATATAAATGACACTGGTACATAGAGTTAACAATAGAAAGGCATATGGGAAAAACTACTTATTACATATTATAGACTATATTTAATAGGAATACCTAACCAGTACCACATTAATATGAGGGACTCATAATTAGGGGCTGAGAAGAGCTTTGGGGTGTTTTGAGTTATGATAATTCTTTAAAATTGAGAGTGATGATTTTACAACTAAATGAAAATAATGTAAGACATGGATTGTTTTATCTTGTGCAAAATATATGTTATGTGAAATTAGGGACCCCCTAACTTAATAAGTCAAGCCCTTGATCTTGATGCTTGCTCTAGTGAAACTTATGGCTATAAAGGGGAGGCTAAGGGTACCTATAATTGTGCCTAAGAGTCACCCCTCCAGAGATCCTCTTTTGTTGCTCAGATGTGGCCTTTCTCTCTCTAAACCCAACTCTGTAAATAAACTCATTACCCTCCCCCACTACATGAGACATGACTCCCAGGGGAATGATTCTCACTGGCAACATGGGACATGACTCTGAGGAATGAGCCTAACCCTGGCACTGAGGGATTGAGAATGCCTTTTTGATCAAAATGGGGAAAATAAAGGAAACAAAATAAGGTTTCAGTGGCTAAGAGATGTCAAATAGATTTGAGAGGCTATCCTGTAGGTTACTCTTATGCAAACTAAAGCTAGATTTTCCAGATGCCCACATTATGCAAAGCCCTGACCTATAGTAGTCCAGAAAACAGTAAAGAATACCTGGGTCCCTATCTGAGCTCTATAAAAGTTCACTCACTAAGTTTACTTTTCAGAAAGTTATATCTCCCAGAGTGTTCCTATGCCAGATAAGTCCCAAAACCCAGAGGCAATAGCTTCTCCAAGAACATCAACCATATGCTTCCCCCTTCCCCATAATGTCAGCACCTCTTTTCAGTATGAAAAAGTTAGGGTGATCACTGCCCAGATATCCCTGAAGATTGAGATAGTGATCAAATGAGAGAGAGGGGTAGCAACTGACAAGATAGGATTTAATAAAGGATTACAAATACTGAATCTTCATATAAATAAATTTTTAGATACTAGGGTACAATAGTAGCTAAAAGGAAATAACAGACATGGTGAAACTATAACATATAACATGCTTAAAAATTTGCTCTATAGTAGTTGTTAAACTATACTTTGAAAGTTATCTCATTTCTGTATATATGTTCTATTTCACAATAAGGAAATAACTGAAATTGTGGAACTGTAACTCAAAAGATTCTTTGAAATTTGCTCTGTTACTACTTGTTAAATCGTCCTTTGAAAGTTATGACGTTTCTGTATATTTGTTATATTTCACAACAAAAAATGTAAAAAAAAAAAAAAAAAAAAAAGATGAATAAGGGGAAAAAAAACTCAATAGTGCCTAAATTTGGATGGTGGCTGTGGGAAAGGATGGAGGACATTGTGGTAGACTCTATTGCTTAGCATGTGAGGAATGTGGAAAATATTCTGTGAGTTCTTATCCAGAGAACAGTTTAATTTCCAGACATTTTTATTGAATGTCTACTGTGTTCCCTGTACTGGGCTTAGCATGAGGAGGTAAGTAGTAAACAAGACAGAAGTGGTCTTCGTTCTTACAGAACTTATAGCTTATAGGACAGCAGTCAACTGAAAGAAAAATAATAATGCCTGACGAGTGTACAGAGCATCAAATGGAAGTTATGAGGTCATACATCATGATAGCTGACATTTATGGTCTGTCTACATTTTGTTGGGCACTATTCTAAGTACTTAACATATATTAGCTCAATTAACAGCCACAACAACCCAGTGAAAGAGATGCTCTTATTCCCATTCCTTTAAGTAACTTGCCCAAAGTGTTAGAGTCAGGAATTATGGTGGTAAGAGTTAATCAAATACTAACTAATTCCAGAGGCCAAACTCTCAACTACAATGATGAGAAGAAACTGATGAACTCAGTTACCTAAATGTTACAATTGAGAACCCATTAAATGTTAACACAGAAACTTCCAGCAGGTGTTTAGAAGTAAAGACTTTAGAGAAAGAGAAGACATTAAAGTTTATTTTGGAGATGTCAAAGAGACAACACATGATGTTAGTTACAACAATCCTTGACAATTTTCGAATACAGACATATAGAAGCCTAGAGGCAAAACAATTGCAGAAAAATTTACAGTAGGATACAGGAAGAATGATGTTATAAAAAATACAAGTAGTAGGTTTTCCTTCAGAGTTGAAAATGCAGGGATATGGGAGTTTTTGTTTTTTTGTTTTTTGTTTTTTGTTTTTAAATCTCTGCAATAGTGGATGCACAATCCCAGGAGAGAAGTGAAAACTTGAGGAAAATATTGGTCCCTAAAGAACTAAAGACATAATGTGGTCCATGGTGTAAATATATTCCCCTTACTTCCCTATTACACTCAGAGTCTGTCCCCTGGGGAAAGACTGAGCAAACTTCTCACCTGTTTATAACCAAGTGCATTGTATCATTACACTCACATTAAATCTTCTGAGCTTATCAAGCAGCAAATGTGATAATAATAAAGAAGGCTTTTGTTTTCTCCTGCTTTGAGAGGACTCAAAGTTAAAATCAGGAATTATGATCTGTCCCTCAGAATGATTTCCAGGGCATATAGGAAATTAAGTCTGGTCTGTATCCTCAGATTCAAAGGAAACAAAATCACTGAGTTTCAAATTGACTCTCAAGGGCCATGGGGAAAAATAAGAGCAATCAAGAGGCTCAGAGGTTTTCTGGCCTACAAAGGGTGAGTTCCTGAATTCCACTCACATTATGTCCTCCATATTTTGAGATCAAAGTCTAGGGATTAAGATGTGGCTTTCTCTGACATTTTTAGTCTTATCACTCCAGTGAATTAGGTGGAAGAATGTGTTTAAGGGGCAGCAGAGAATGTTCAGTTTCAAGAGGAGGCTTCCTTAATCTCAATGTGTAAGTTCCCTGTCCATAGAGGAACTCACTCTTGTAGATTTATCACTGTTTTTCTATGACTTGTGGCAGCTGTGGAACCTGTCCTTAGCTTTGGTTTCTGAGTTTTGATCTGGAAACAGTGTTCATGGTTCCTAACCCACCAGGGTCTAAGTGTATTGGAGGCCAGCTCCAGGTAGCTAGGTCCTCTGCCTCCAGCTTTACTGATGAGGGGTGGGCTCAGGTGAATTATGAAATGATAATATGAGAGAGACAGTTCTCTCCCTGATGCATCTTCTCCCTTCTCCTTGGTTTTCCAGCAGTTATTTTTCCTATGGTGGAAGTGTCTTTTGCTCTGTAGACTATGTGGGTGGCATTCTTGGTTATATTAAGTTTAGGACCCTATTAAGAAGTCAGTGTCATATAATATGGTAGTGGTAAAAACTAATTCTCCAGGTCTGCTTTGGGTTAGTCTCAGACATTCCCACTGTAGAGCCCTTTTCTGTGGGAGGAAATATTGTTGGAAGACCTGAATTTCCTCCTACAGTAACCATGTTATTTGTGCCAACAGATCCCCCACACTAGAATGGCTACTGAAAATGGCTCTTTCATGTCTGAATTCATTCTGTTGGGTATAATAGGTGATCCATATGCCAACTTCCCCTGTTTATCCATTTCTAGCACTGTATATGGTTACCGTGTTGGGAACCTTGGGCTTGAGAACTAATTGGGTTGAATTCCCACCTTCACACCCAAATGTACTTTTTCCTCATTAACTTGTCCTTCATATACCTGTTATTCTTCTGTTATTACTCCCCCAAAACTGATCAACTTCATATCAAGGAAGAACACAATCTCCTATATCTGACGCATGATTCAGCTCTACTTTTTCTGTTTTTGGGTTTTTTTTTTTAAATTTCTGATGGCTATGTGCTGACATCCATGGCCTATGATCACTATGTGGCCAGCTGTAATCCACTCTTGTATAACACTGCCACGTCCCCTAAAATGTGCTTCAACCTGATGTTTGGTTCATACTTGACATTTTCTGGTACTGTGGCCCTCACTGGATGCATGCTGAGACTGACCTTCTGTGGTGCCAACACCATCAACCATTATTTCTGTGACATCCTCCCTGTGCTCCAGCTCTCCTGCATAAGCACCTATGTCAATGAGCTGGTGTTGTACATTGAGCATCAACATCACTGTGCCCAGTCTCACCATCTTCATCTCTTATGGTTTCATTCTCTGCAGTATTCTGCACATCATTTCCACTGAAGGTAGGTCCAAAGCCTTCAGCACCTACAGTTCCCACATAATGGGATTTCATGTTTCTCTGTTCTTTGGATCCTGTGCATCTGTGTATCTCCAACCGTCTTCTGCAGGGTCAATGAATGAGGGAAAAATCTCTTCTGTCTTTTACACTAACGTGGTTCCCATGATGAACACCTTAATCTACAGATTGAGGAATAAAGATGTTAAACTTGCCCTGAGAAAAATCCTGAAAAGAAGAATGTTTTGATCAGAATCTGTTTCTCTTTGTCCAGGTAAGTTCAGGACACTGAGATGCTGTGTTCATAATTATATTTTTTGGTTGCAGCCATCCTATCCTATTTTTTTCTTACCATGGAAAGGAAATTTATTTTCATTTTTATGAACAGGTCTTCCTTCTTTCCTCAGTATTTATGCAACATTTTATCTCCTTCTCACCCTTTTTCCTCTTTAAGCAAAACATCAAGGAAAGAATTATTACTTGTTATTTTTCCTGTCAGTTTGAACTTTGTATTTTTCTCTTTGAGAAAGATAAATAACTCTGCAAATCATCAACTAAAGCATCTCTAGAGTAACACTCTACAATTGGAGGGTGGGGCTTGGATACATGTCAATTGTAATGTTCCACTGGAAGCAGAAGCCAAACAATCGATTTCTATTCCTTTCTTTCCTTTCTTCATGGGCCAAACTGGTCTTCTTCAAATGCCAGTGTCCACTGAGATAGAAGCTTCCATAAAGACTTCAACTATATCCCACTTAGAAGGTGTAAGCACTATGAACTAATATTTTACTGCCTAGAGATTTATTATTTATCTTTGAAGGCTCAAACAAGTATATAGTAGTTGATCAATAAATGAGTATTTCCTGGAGAGAAATCTGCAGCCCAGAGTGTTATGAGTAAAGTCACACAGCTTCTCAATGAGAAAATCTGGACTTAGCCCCCCTTTTTAAGTTTATTGATCTTTGCAGTATGCTATGCTTTCACTTTACCAATTTTATTTCAATAAAAAAATGGGAAAATATTTCAAGTTTTTGAAAGTTTGTGCTTTGATCCAGGAGGATATATTAATATCTCTCAAAGTAGGTGTTGCTTATTTAGAAAAACACTTTGATGGGCTATTTTTATTGGCAAAGAAGAGGCCTGCTTTGCTGTTATAGTTGCATGATGACTGGATTAAATGGAAAATTTATCTCACAGAAAATAAAATTAAATATTTTATTTTCTATGAAATAAAGTATTTAAAATAAATTTGGAACATTTGCATATCTTATGATTCAAAACACATGGCAGAGAAGAGAAAGGAGACCAGAGACATATCTTTAACCAAGGCCAATAGAGACATATGGTCAGTAATAAGAGGCCTCTCAGTGGGGAAAAGCAAATGAGTGTTTACAGACCACATTTCCAACTGAGGTTGTATCCTGTACTGTATAATTCTGTAGTTGTCTTTACTGTCCATTGAGCTTGGTAAAACTATAGTGTACAGTAACCATTCATTTATAGTCTTTTGGGGAATAAACAAGGATACAGTGTGTCCACATATTTGGGGAAATCAGGTAGAGAGAGGACAGCACCTTCAGGAGGTAAAATAGTGAGTGGTAAGTGAAACTGAGGAATTCAGAAAGTAAATGACAGGAAAATGAAATCCCACAGTGGTCAAAACAGTGTACTCCTGGCATAAAGACAGGTATACTGACAAATGTTATTGAATTGAGTGTTCAGAAATAGACCCTCTCATCTATGGGCAACTGACCTTTGTAAGTCAGTCAAGTCAACTCAACTCAACTGGGACACAGCAGCCTCTTCAACAGAGCAGCCTTTTTAACAAATGGTGCTTGAACAACTGGGTATCCATATCCAGAAAAATGAAAGAGGATCCCTATCTCATACCTTATATAAAAATAAACTCAAAATGAAAGCTAAGAACATAAAACTTTTAGAAGAAAATGTAGGGAAACATCTTAATGATCTTGTGATAGGAGATGGTTTCCTAGTCCTTACGCCCAAAGTGCAAACAATGAAAGAAGACATAGATAAATGGGATCTCCTCAAAATTGAATATTTTTGTGCATCAAAGGACTTTGTCAGGAAATAAAAAGGCAGCCTATGCAATGGAAGACAATATTGGAAACCACATATTAGGTAAGGGTTTAATATTCAGATTCACAAAGAGATCCTACAATTCAACAGCAAAAAGACAAACATCCCAATTTAAAAATGTGCAAGACATGGTAGACACTTTTCTGAAGAGGAAATATAAAGGGCTTAAATATATATGAAAAGATGCTCAACTTCACTAGGTATTAGGGAAATGCAAATCAAAGCCACAATGAGATATCATCTCACACCTATAAGAATGGCCCTTATCAAAAAAAAAAAAAATCAACAACAACAAAAAAACTACAAGTGTTGGAGAGTTTGAGAGGCAGTGGAGAAAGAGGCACACTTATTCACTGTTGGCTGGAATACAGAATGGTGCAACCGCTCAGGAATACAGTTTGGTGGTTCCTCAGGAATTGTATAGAATTGCCGGATGACCCAACAATCCCATTACTAAATATATACTAGGAGGAACTGAAGATTAGGATATGAAAGGACATTGTACACTGATGTTTATAGCAGCATTATTCACGACTGCCAAGAGATGGAAACAGCCCAAATGTCCATCAGCAGATGAGTCGATAAACAAACTGTGGCATATACTTGCAGTGGAATGCTTCACAGCTGTAAGAAGGAATAGAATTATGACGCATATAATAACTTGGATGAACCTTGAGGACATTATGGTGAGCAAAATTAACTGGAGACAAAAAGACAAATTCTTTGTGGTCTAACTAATATGAACTAACTATAATAGGCAAACTCTGAGAGTTTAAGTTATGAACACAGGTTAACAGGTAGAAAGAGGATAACGATTGGGCATTTGATGCTGAAGGAGTACAGAATGTTTAGTAGGATTGATTGTAAAGATCCAGAAATGGATAGCAAAACACTATGTGATGGTAGCACAATATTGTAAATATAATGAACAAAGCTGAGTATGAGTATGGTTGAAAAAGGAAGGCTACAGGCATGTATGACACCAGAAGGAAAGATAGAGGATAAAAACTGGGACTGTGTAACTTAGCAAACCTAGAGTTCCCAATGATGGTGATTAAATGTAGAAATGTAAGAAAGTTTTTACATGAGGGAAAACAGTATCAATGTTGCAAGGTCTGAAAATGGGATGGTATATGGGGAAAAATGAAATCAATTCAAACTAGGGTCTACAGTTAGCAGTAATATTGTAATATTCTTCCATTAATGTAACAAAGGCAATACACCAAAGCTAAATATCAATAGTGGAGGATATAAGGGAGTGGTATGTGATTCTTGTTGTTGATGGTGTTTCTTTTTTATTTTTTTATTCTTTCTTATTTTATTCCTCTTCTTTCTTTGCAGAAGAAATGGAAATCTTCTCATATAGACTGTGGTGGTGAATGCATAAATATATGATTATATAAGGAGCTACTGATCATTCACTTAGGATGGACTGTAAAGTGTGTCAAGTGTTTAAAAAATAAAGCTTTTGGTTTCTCAGAAAACTAGAAATTGAATTACCCTATGACCCAGCAATTCTACTTCTTGGTATATACCCAGAAGGTTTGAAAGCAGTGACATGAACAGACATTTGTACCCTGTTGTTCATAGCAGCATTGTTCACGATTGCCAAGAGATGGAAACAATCCAAGTGTCCTTCAACAGATGAGTGGATAAACAAAATGTGGTATATGCATATGACAGAATACTATGCAGCAGTGTGAAGGAATGAGGTCCTGAATCATATGGCAACATGGATGAATCTTGAAGATATAATGCTGAATGAAATAAGTTAGACACAAAAGGAGAGATATTGTATGTTACCATTTCTGTGAACTCTCTGAACAATGTAAAATCAATGTCTTATAATTTGGAATATTGGGGACCTAGTGATAGAAGTTAGTGAGGGGGAATGATAATCTAATATATTCAGATATGTTAATAATGGTGAATTCAAAGGTACAGGAATGGATAGGATGACAGTTGTTCATGGGATTATAAGTATCAGAGCTGTACTGAAGGCAAACAGAATTGAAAGGGGTTATTTAAAGGCAAGTTCTCCACAGATTAGCACCACAAATATAGATAGGTACTTGCATGATATATTTCTAAGGTATGACATGAGTACAGAGAGTTGAAAACAGAAGGGTATATAGGAAAAATCTACCTATTACAAACTAGAGATTATAATTAAGAGGAATACCTTACTGGTACCAGACAAATACTTGGGACAAATAATTAAGGGCTGACAAGAGCTAAGAGGTGTTTTGGATCATGAGAATTGTTTAAGATCAAGAGTGATGAGGATTGTAAAACTAAGTGATGATAACATGAGATATGGATGGATTATCGTGGACATAATTTATGCTATCTGAATTTAGGAATTCCCTACTTGATAATTCAAGCCCTTGATCTTGAGGTTTGCTCGTGTGAAACTTAATGGTTGTAAAAGGGAGGTTAAGCCCACTTATAATTATGCCTAGGAGTAACATCCAGAGAAACTTTTTTGTTCTCAAATGTGGACTTTTTCTCTCTAAGCCTAACTCTGCAAATAAATTCATCACCCTCCCCTCTGACATGGGACAGGACCTCCCAGATGAATGAGCTTTCTTGGCAACATGGGACACAGATTCCAGGAATGAACCTGATCCTGGCACCAAGGGATTGAGAATGTCTTTTTGACCAAAAATGGGAAAAGAAAGGCAACAAAATAAGTTTTCAGTGGCAAAGAGAATTCAAATATAGTCAAGAGGCTGTCCTGGAGGTTACTTCTGTACAAGCTTCACCTAGATATGCCAAACGACCACAGTATGATAAGACCAAATCAACTGTAGTCCCCCAAACCCTAAAGAATACCCAGATCCCTGTCTGAGACTCTATAAAAGTTTCGCTAAGTTTATTCTTCAGACACTTAAATCCTTCAGAGAACTATGCCTGCTAAGTTCCAAAACCCAGAGGCAATAGCCTCTTCAAGAACATCAACCAGATGTGTCCCCTTTTCCCATAATAATGTCAACACCCCTTTTCTACATGAACAAGTTAGGGCGGTCATTGCATAGACATCCCTGAAGATCAGGAAAGTGATTAAATTAGAGAAAGGGGTAAAACAGAGAAGATGAAATTTAACAAAGGATTATGCATACCGAATCTCTACATAATTTTCTTTCTCTTAGTTGCTAAAGTACTAGAATAGCTATAAGGAAATAACCAAAATAGTGGAACTGGAGCCCATAGCATCCTTTGAAATTTGTTCTATAGCTACTTGTTAAATTGTAATTTGAAAGCTATTAACTTTTTGTATATATGTTATATTTCACAATAAGGAAATAACTGAAACCATGGAACTGTAACCCATAACATTCTTTGAAATTTGCTAACCACTTATTAAATTGTACTTGGAAAGTTATCACTTCTAAGTAATTGTTATATTCTAAAATAATTAAAAAAAAATAAACAGAAAGATACAAGTGCTGGACAAGATGTGGAGAGAGATATATACCTATTCCCTGTTGGTAGGAAAGTAGAATGGTGCAGCCCCCTCTGGACAGCAGTTTGGTGGTTCCACAGGAGGCTAAGTATAGGGTTGCCATATGATCCTGCAACCCCATTATTTGGTATATACTTGGAAGAACTACAATCAGGGACACATGTATGCATTTGCGCACTGGTGTTTATGGTGGCGTTATTCACGCTTTGCAATGGATGATGGTGGTCTAAGGGCACATCAGTGGGTGAATGGAAGGTGAACTCTGGTGTACACATACAATGGAATACTGAGTGGCTGTAAGAAGGAATGAAGTTGTGAGGCATGCAACTAGGTGAATGAACCTTGGGGACATTATGTTGAGTGACATAAGCCAAAACGAAAGGACAAATATTGTAAGGCCTCAGTAATATAAACTAACTAAAATAATGGGCAGATGCTGAGATCTGAATTCAAGAGCATAGGTTATCAGGGGATAGAACATGGGCACAGATTGGGCAATCGATGATGCAGGAGTACAGAATGTTCAATAAGCCTTACTGTAAAGGTTCATAGTTTGTAAGCTCTTGTAGCAATCACATCTATTCCTGAGTTTTAACTGTTATTTAAGTGGTGTTTACTTAGCATACTATCTAATTTAACCTGTATGGTCAGTATATTTAAACAATAGTCACATGGAACCTAGAATAGGGAATGAGAGCTTGTTATTTTGTACAGGTTAATGTAATACCCTGATACATCCCAGAGTATTTTTGGGCAAAAAGTAAAGAAAAGTATTTGCAAAGATCCCTTGAGAAACAGGGGGAAAATGTGAAAATATTGAACTTCTCCACCTAGGGAATTCCTGATATTCTCACAAGCATTAGGGACTCCCAATTTAATAAGTTAAACCCTCAGTCTTGGGGCTTGCCCTTATGAAACTTACTCCTGCAAAGGAGAAGCTAAGCCTACTTATAATTATGCCTAACAGTCATCCACAGAGAACCTCTTTTTTTGCTCAGATGTGGCCTCTCTCTTCCAGCCAACTCTGCAAATAAAATCACTACCCTCCACTCTACATGGGAGTAAGTCTCCCTGGCCATGTGGGACATGACTCCCAGGGATGAGCCTGGCCCTGGCATTGTGGGATTGAGAATGCCTTCTTGACAAAAAGTGGGAAAAGAGATGAAACAAAATAAACTTTCAGTGGATAAGAGATTTCAAATAGAGTCAAGAGTTCATTCTGGAGATTATTCTTAGTCATTATACAGCTATTCCTTTTTAGTTTCTAGTATATTAGAATAGCTAGAAGGTCATACCTGGATCTCTTGAACTGTAATCCAGTAGATTTGATTCTTGATGATGATGGTATAACTATATAGACTTTATCATGACTGTGTGATTGTGAAGACCTTGTGACTGACACTCCCTTTATCTACTTTATAGGCAGATGAGTAATAAAATAGAGATAAAAATATATATAAGAAAAGGGATTGGGGGTATGGGTGTTTTGGATATTCTCTTAAATTTTTTTCTTTATTTTGGAGTAATCTAAAATCGACTGTGGCGATGAATGCACAACTATATGATGATACTATGAGCTAGTAATTGTATACTTTGGAAAGATTTTATGGGGTGTAAATATATATCAATAAAACTGCATTAAAAAACACGACCTGAGAGCATTTAAGACCCACTAAAATGGCTATTAAATTTTTAAAAAATGGAAAATAATGAGGGTTGGAGATGTTGGAGAAATAGGAACATTCGATCTTTCTTGATGGCAATATAAAATGATGCAGCTGCTGTAACAGTTCACTAATTCCTCAGAAAGTTACTTATAGAATTATACTATGTGACCTAGCAATACCATTTCTAGGTATGTATACAAAACTAATGAAAGCAGGGCCTTGAACAGATATTTGTACACAGATGTTCATGGCAGCATTATTCACAATAGCCAAACGGTGAAAACAACCCAACTGTTCACCAACAAATGAATGGATAAACAAAATGTAGTATATACATACAATAGCATGATATTTGATCATATCAAATACATATACAACAAAATGGATGAATCCTGAAGATATCATGTTGAGTGAAATAAGCCAGACCCAAAAGGACAAACTCTGTATTATCTCACTATGTGTAATAATTATAATAAACAAATTCACAAAGACAGAAACTATAATACAGGATACCAGGGACGGGGTGGGGGTGGCGGGGTAGGGAATGGGATTTAATGCTTAATTTAAAAGTTTCTGTTTGAGGTAATAGAAAAGTTTTGGTAATGAATGATGGGGATGGTTGAACAACATTGTGAATTTAATTACCACTGAATTGTATATTTGAAAGTATTTAAAATGTAAAATTTTAGGTTGTATGTAAGTTACCAGAATAAAACAATTAAATTCATAAAACTGTAAAACACAATGAACCCTAATATAAACTACTGACTACAGTTAACAATAAATTATAATAATATTGTTTTGTCAATTGTAACAAAGGTACCACACTAAATAAAACGTTAATTATAGGGAAAATGGGGGTGGAGGGGATGGTTATATGGGAACTACAGTTATTACATGAGATTCGTCTCTAAGCCTAAAACTTCCCTAAAAATTTGTAAATGAACCATACATGTATGGTGACATAGGGTTTGCCAAATATCCTAAAGACAAGATACAAAAAGCACAATTCATAAACCAAAAAAAATGTTAAGTTGGAGGTTATCAAAATCAAAGCCTATTTCTCCAAGAAAGAAAAGAAAAGAAAAAAAATACAAGTAACACACTGGGGGAATCATTTGAAATCATATATCCAATGAGTAATTTGCATCCAGAATTATATAAAGAACACATACAAGTTAACAATAAGATGATAGACAACCCAATAAATATAAGTGCAACATATGTGAACCAACCATTTAACAAAAAAGACACAGAATCTCAACTAAGTACATGAAAAGATACTCAACATCATTTTTCATTATGCAATTACAAATTAAAACCATGAGTTACCATTACAAAACTATTAGAATGGCTAAAATTTTAAAACTAAAATAAAACTGAAAATACCTATTGCTGTTACAGATGTGGAGCAACTGGAATTCTCATGCATTTTCATTGGGAATGCAAAATGATACAGCTAGTTTGGAAAACAATTTGGCAGTTTCTTATAAAGTTGTTCCAATCTAAGGTATTTACTAGAATAAATAAATGCTTATGTTCACAAGAAAACTGTAAAACTATTTCTATTGTTGAGTTATCATTCTTTAGCCAGCTAATGGATAAACTCTAGGATATCCACACCATATATCCTGCACAATGTAGCAGATGAATCATGGATACATGTAACAACATGGATGAATCTCAAATTCATTAAGCTAAGAGAAAAAAACCCAAACCAAGAAAACCATACTTTATGATTCAATTTATATGACATTCTGGAAAAGGAAAACTATCACAACACAAATCAGATCAGTGACTTCCAGTATTTGGGGGTGGGAGAAGGCTTTAACTATAAAGCAGCACAGGGGAATATCTTGATTTTGCAGATGGCTCCTCTAACGCACATGTTTGGCAAAACTTTCAGAACTCCAAACTAAAAACTGAGTTTTACAACATTTAAATATACCTTAATAAAAGAAAATATATAGAAACACACACACAATGAAGTTCCACTGCACATTTTCACATCTATAAAAATTAGATAAAATTTGAAAAACTGAGAACACAAACTGTTGGTGAAGGTGTGAAACAATTTCATCTTACCTATACTAATTGTGGGAATGTAAAAGAGTACATCACCTGGGAATCAGTTTGGAAATTTCTTTTATAGTTAAGCAAATACTGTATAAGAATTCAGAACCTGGAGATTTCCCAGAGAAAATGAAAACACAGAATTCAGAAGTGATTTTCACACACAAATTAACAGCAGCATATTATGTCAAAAATGTCAACTCAACCACAATGTCCATCGACTAGAGAATATAAGAATATTGTGGTTTATATATTCATACAAAACACTATTACCCAGCAATAACAAAAATGAAATACTGAGACACACAACAAAATGGAAACTGATAAATGGCATGATAACTGAAGAAGTCAAACACAACAAAGCACATATTGCAGGATTCAAGTTTTATGAAGTTCTAGAACAGGCAAAAAGGAATCTGAAAGTAAATGGTGAAGACCTGATTCCAAAAAGGGAAGAAGAAACTCTCTGACATGAAGAAAGGAGGCTACAACCTGTTCTTCATGGAAACTGGATGGGTATATACTTAAGAGCCATCAAGCTGTATACATAAGATATATAAATGTTGCTATATGTAAATTATACCTCAAAAATAAATGAATAGAGAATGTATATGCTTGATATTTTGAACTATTATTCAAAGGATCCATTGAGAAATATTACAGAAAACTAAAGTGTTTTTAGAACACATTTCTGAACTCTTAAATTGACATAAGTGGGAAAATCCACACCTTTAGAGGCCACCATGAGAGGCATAAAACTGGGCTAGTTGGTGCAGTTCTATGCAGTATGGGATTCTGATATCACCATTAAAGAAATTCTGACTTAAATACACTTTCTACAGCTTGCAGGAAGCCAGATGAAGCTGAGCTAAACACACAAGGAACTAAGAAAAGAAACTGCAGCTACTCACGTCTTCCATCTAAGCTTTTTACCCATCAGAACCACCAATTATTACCCGGAGTTTGAGTTTCATCAATATTAACAGCCAAACATCAGACCATATGCTTTATTTATTAGCTGTGGTATTTGAAAGGCACTTTATGGCTTTAAAATACTAGCTAAAGGGACAGAAAGTGTCTACCAGGGCTGACACCATGTGTCCCCTAAGGGCGCCATACACTAACCTAGGAGATATTACGTTAGGCTACCTTAACATACATACAATTTAAAAATTTAAATGGCTTATTTTTATAAGAATGGCTTATAATTTCCTTAATAAAAGAAACAACCGATAATTGATCCAGACTAAATATAGGTATGAGAAGGGGTGGCAGACTCCCCACATTTTCAGAGTCATCTCTCGACAGACACCCTTTCCCTCAGTCGGCTGCACGACCCCCTGACTGTAAAGTGCCCACAACACTAATATGTCCCGAAGCCCCAAATATGACAACTGGCAACAAGGACTGCACCCAGGTCTAAACAATCTGGGGACAGTGACTGGGGATCGACACTCCTCAACCGGCAGCGGGGAAAAGCCTTGTGAGCCCAAAGAGGGTCTTGTGGGTTCAGTTTTGCCTTCTGGTGAACGGGTGTTAAATGTTCCTCTGCTGTAAAACTTGCCACTAGGCAATGCCTGCCAAAATTACCCTTAAAACCACTCTGACCCCACAATAATGATGAACAGGATCCAGGGAGGAGTGGGTACAGAGGATGGGGGACACCCCTGGCAACGCCCCTGGACTGTGGAGCCAACAGCCAGCTGGTGGGTCTCCACACCTGCTGGGACAGAAGAGCTCATCTCCCAAGGGTCCAGGAGCAAAGGCCGTTAATCAAAAAAAAAAAAAAAAACAGACAAAAATGATCATAAGAAAGCTTATATGCTGCTGTCCACCAACGAAGGAATTAAAAGAACTCCTCCCCTGATAGGCCCCTGGGCAGTTACCACAGAAAAGTCCACAGAATCACCAAAGGGCACATTGCCGCCCACCCCGAACTGATGTCGGCGCAGCCCATAAACCTGCAGGTCCCCTGAAGGGGCGCCCTACACCCCATGGTGCTCACCGGGTGCTTCTAGCTGGGACCGAAAATCATGCCCAAGTCCCACGGGCTCACCTTCAGTCCAAGGCGCTGAGTCCTGGGGGCGGTGGAAGGATGACCTGAGGGCCCCGGGTCGCCACCGGCTACACCACAGGCGCCGCGGGTCACACCCGGTGTGAGGGAGAGAAGCAGCCGCCGCCGCCAGGGCGCGCTCGGAGGAGGAGGAGCGGACCCGGATACCACGGGAATACAAGATAAAGTCCGCCCCCGGTGCGGAAGATCATCCCAGGCCTGCACAGAGGCCTGACCCTGCCCGCTGTGCTACGTGGCCCTAGGCGGAGCCTCTGCTACCCACAGGCCGAAAGATCCAACAGCTGGTAGCTGTCTCCAGAGCGGTTACGTTATGATCATTACTTAAAGACCCGCCAAGATTATCCAACAACACAGTCAGGTGGGGTCTTACGAGCACGGAGAACAGATATAAAACTGTCCTGCACCTTGTTACAGTGGCTATTATAGCCTTGCGCTTGGCCCATCCCTACAGGAGTCAGCTTACCTCAGAGCCACCTGTGGCTACTGCACCACTGAGGGAGGCCAAGAGCTGCCTCCGCACCTGGGTTATGCTCCGCCCCTACAGGGCCAACACAACTGAACAAATCCCAATCAAGCTACTCTGGTCCTGATACCTTACAGTTATTTTTGAGCAGAACCTAGCCACAAAGAAATCCAACTCTATTGGCCCTAGTGGCCACAGCCCCCAAGCAAATCAATCCTCAACACCCTAAAAAATAAAAAAAAAACACAGATCCTCCAGCCGTTCTAGCTGTTCATGGCAACAGCCTGCCCTCGCACCCAGGAACAACTTGTAAAAAATGTTTCATCCTGAACTTCGTTCCCTGGGGAATGGAGTCTCAACTTTGTCTTCCAGTACTTCTATTGATGTTAGTTTTACCATCATTTTTAATGTACAAGAGTACATTTTGTCCTCTTACAAAACCTTTTCTTGAGTTTTCTTCTCCTTTCATTGTCTGTTTTCTTCAGATTCTTTCTTCAGCATGTTTATTTTCTGTTAGACATGCTGTTTGAATGTCTCAGCTTACTAGCCCATGCCTAAACGTTTAGGAAAGGATTCTACATGATGACCACCATCTCTAGGGGCATGTGCTTGGCAACTGTGAGCCTCTCTGGTCAGTTCAGTAGGTGACCCTAGTGGCAATGCCATTAGGTCTATTATCACTGAAATGTTTGAGGTCTGGCAAAGGGCCTTCCAATCTCTTTGGAGGACATAAAACTAGTTTTCAGAATCCTGTTAGCTGTGCTGAGTATACGAAGAAAGCTAGAGGTGTCAAAACTTCAACTGCATTGCCCTATTTTCAGTATGGGAAACCCACTCTCACACGTTCTTACAAACTGTAATTTAGAAACTTTTTGAGATTACTTTAAGAATAAACCTATCATCTTTTACTGGGGTTAAAATGGAGTCCATGGGTAGCATGTAGTAGTAGAGGAGACCTGAAAATCCAATTACTCCTGAAATACACTTTCAACCTTCCCTCTTGTTTGTTCCCACCTTCAACATTTCCTCAAAAGATAGCTTGTACCACCAAATTCTGAACATATGAGACACTGCATGGCATTAACTGGGTGTCTTCTCATTCTCCAGTTCTTTCTTAATGTCAGGTTTTATGAGTATTATTTTAAAACTGATCATTGATATACTTTCCAACATCAAAAACTAATTAGCACACTGAACATAAAGGAGAAAAACAGAACTAAGATTAGAAAGTTGGGAAAACATACTGATACAGATTCTGACACTAAGGACAAAAAGAAGAAAAGGCACTTATTATACTCTAGATATTAAATTCATTTCTCAAAGTATGTGTTAGAAATTCTGAAATTACAAGAATTCAGCAAATAAGCATTAAAATTGTAAATCTATTAAGTAAATAGATATATTGTAAACACTTTGGCAATAGTAAATGGAAGCTTTCTTACAAATAAGAAAGGAACTGGTAGTTACAATAAATAGAATGCTCTTGGTTTCCAATAAAAGGTATCAACATAAACTCTAAGTTTTAAAATACACTGACAAAAGCAGATATATAAATAGATACACATATATGCCTTTCCTTGATCTCTGCTGAGATCCTAGAAGCAATAGCACTTAGAAGCAATAAGCAACCATACCTACTTTTGAGATCGTGGCTTCTAAATAACATTTTCAAATAAAAAGACCCAGGAGTGCTTGAAGAAATGGCTGAATTCAGGGCAAAGGTGAGAGTGGAATAGCTTGTGGTACCAGAAAACAAGGAAATACTTAACCATTAAAACACATGCCAAAGGGACCAAGAGCAAGCCTGAAGGGCTTCCCAATGTACAAATAGGAAAGAATTTGAGCAATAAAAGAAATGATGGCAATGGATTATAACTCATAATAAGAAATAATTATCTGTGAAACCATACATATATTTTGAAAATTAATGAATCAATAATAGAGATAGACAGATACTTGAAAGAAAAGTAGATATTCCAATTAATATATAGAGAATTCATGGTGAAAAATTTTTAAAAGACATCATTTGGAAAATACCTAAGTAATTATTCTTTCAGGTATGAATCATCAGTGCATGCTAAAATTAGTTGGCAAGAATAAAGAGAAACAAGATATTTGTCTAGGCTTAGGAATATATCCAACAAGGTAATTTTAATTACAAGGTAAAAATAACAACTTTACAGTGGAGAGTCCTAAACATGTCAACATAAGCAATTGATAAAAATTAATATTATCGATAATAACACCTAATCTGAAGTAAGAAGGGCACAATGTCACTTCTTTGAAATTCTTGCCAAAAATGCATAACCTGAAATTAATTATGAGGAAACTTCAGACAAATCCAGTGGGCCATTTTACAAACTTATTAGTTAAAACTCTTTAAAAAGAGTGAATGCCATGCAAGACAAATAAGACTGATAAATTGTCCCAAATTGGAGAAAAATAAAATACATGAAAACTAAATGCAATGTGTGATCCTGTATAACATCATGGATAAAAAAATAAAAAATGAAATTTAAAAAAGAACATGATTACGACTATTGGTTACATCTGAATAAAGTCTAAGAAGCAATATTAGTTTTCTGATTTTGAAAACCACGCTGAGGTTAGTTACGAGGTTAATTTTAGAGAAGTTGGATGAAGGACAGGATTTCTGTAAACAATTTTTGCAGAAGTTTTTGTAAAAGAAAATATTAAAAATGAAAATAAAATTAAATATTTAAATGGTTATATTTTGGTGACTTACTGAACAGTAAAAACATTAATCCCCAAAATTACTTGTATTTTTTTAATTGATGTAGTTTTAAATTATATCTTATTATTTATAATTAAAAATATTTTTATTGTTATTGAAAACAGATAATACAATTCAACAAGTATGTGTTGTCTACCCAGGATCTCTGACACTCTAAATATACAAAGCATGAAAAACACTGGAGAAATATAAGAAGTATAGACTTTATCAATCAAGTTTTATTGACTTACTATTGAGACAGAGTTTAAGAAAGTTCACAAAATATTTCTAGGAATATAGCTTATTATGATAAAAATATACCTTTGTTTCATGATAAATCATGTTTAAAAGAAAAACAATAGTGTTCTAGTTTGCTAATGCTGCAGAATGCAAAACACCAGAGACGGATTGGCTTTTATAAAAAGGGGGTTTATTTGGCTACACAGTTACAGTCTTAAGGCCATAAAGTGTCCAAGGTAACACATCAGTAATCCGGTACCTTCACTGGAGGATGGCCAATGGCGTCCGGAAAACCTCTGTTAGCTGGGAAGGCACGTGGCTGGTGTCTGCTCCAAAGTTCTAGTTTCAAAATGGCTTTCTCGCAGGACGTTCCTCTCTAGCAAGCTTGCTCCTCTTCAAAACGTCACTCACAACTGCACTCCATTCAGTCTCTTTGAGTCAGCACGTTTATATGGCTCCACTGGTCAGGGCCCACACTCAATGGGTGGGGCCACGCCTCCATGGGAGTATCCCACCAGAGTCACCACCCACAGCTGGGTGGGGCACATCTCCATGCAAACAACCTAATTCAAACGTTCCAACTTAATCCCCACTATTCTGTCTGCCCCACAAGATTGCATCAAAGAATATGGCTTTTTCTGGGGGACATAATACATTCAAACCAGCACAAATAGCTAACATGTTTAATCTAATTGAATATGTATTATTTTTCTTTAAGTGAAAACAAAATTCATATTAAGCATTATATGCTCTTTTTCAAAAGGTTAACGTCATTTTAGATTGCAATTTTTATTGCATTTATTGGGACCATGAGATACATATAATTTCTTCTCAGATACATATTATTATTACATAATATTTTATTATTGTTATTAAAATAAGATGACCCAATTAAACCAGTATTTCTTAACCACCAAGTGATCTAAATACACATAGCAGCAAAGCATTAGAGAATTAAAAATATAGCTTCTACACTGAAGATGTCTATTGTATTATTGGTGAGATAGCAGTCAAGCTCAAATAGTGTTTCTAGGAACATAGTTAATTATCATTAACATACACATTTTTTCATTACAAGTCTTGATAAAAATGAGTAAAATAATTGCCAAAATTAAATGGCTAAAATGATTCATCTACCTTAATGTGCAATATTTTTCTTATGTAGAGACACTTTTTTTCAATAGGTAAACAATTTTATCAAAAGGGACAGAAATGAAAAGAAAAAACAGAAGAAAACTGTAGACTAGGTAAAGTATTTTCTGTAAGTACAGGTGAGCGGAAGTCAGGCAGGTTGATATTGGGGTCAGGGAATGGGGCATGAGTGGACATTTAAGCCTTAGTCAAGGATTCAGCAATGCTAAATATCTAAAAAACAAACCAGCTATGCTAAAACTCACAATACCTACCTGTTGAGTGGAGATGAGAAAATTAGTTGAAATAAACATTATAAAATTTTTAAATTGTTGCTTGATACACTAGTTTAAGCATTTTTAGAGAATTTCACTGGTTTCTTCAGAAGAAAAATAATCCAACATGCCATTCCAGACAAGAAATTCTTACAATTGGATTCATTCACCAGATGTTTCTCTTCTATTATAATTGCTTGCACAGCTGCAATTTCAGGTTTTTATACCTTAAAATCCCTATGGGGGTAGCTTATAGAAGCCACATAAACAGGTAAGATTAAATTGTTCCGCAGGTCATCCAGAACTCTGGGTTCTATCTTTCTTTAAGCAAATAACTTAAGCTCTCATCTTACCAAAGAAATCTTGTGATCTACATAATATTTCAAGGGACTTCCAGCAGAGAGAGGATAGGGGTGGGTAGGGGATATCATTTTCCCATCATTTTCTTTCCTAAGTATTACATAAAACTCACTGTTTTATCTCCTGAAGGTGCAGTCCTCTACTCGATTCCCCAAGTATGTGGACAAACTGAATCCTCCTTTATTCCCCTGAACACTAAAGATGAATGGTTGCTGGACACTATAGTTTTACCAAGCTCAATGGACAGTGAGGACAACTACAGAATTCTACAATACAGGATACAACCTCAGTTGGAAATGCAGTCTGTAAACCCTCATTTGCTTTTCCCCAATGAGGGGCCTCTTATTCACCATATGTCCCTGTTGACCTTGGCTTAATGACATGCCACTGGTCTCCTTTCTCTCCCCTGCCACGTGCTTTTGAATCACTAGCCCATGCAAATGTTCCGAATTTATTTTACGTATTTCACAGAAAAGCAGTTTTTCATTTAATCCAATTGTCTTGCAACTATAACAGCAAAGCAGGCCTCGTCTTTGTCAGTAAAAACAGACAAAGTGTTCTCCTAAAGAAACAAATTCAAAGCATCATTTCTATTTAAAAACTTGAAATGATGTCCCATTTGTCATATTTATTGAAATAAAAGTAATAAAATAAAGTGGAAGCAAAGCATACTAGAAAGAACAAATACTTAAAATGGGGAGACTAAGTCCATGCTTTTCATTAACACCCTTGGTTCCAGCTTCCTCTCCAAGCAAAACTCATATATTGACCATCTATCACATACTTGTTTGGGTGTTCAAAGATAAATAAGAAATCTCCAGGCAGTAGAACATTAGGATACAGTTGAAGTCTGTAAGTAACCTTCTATGTTGGTGGAACACTGTCATTTTAAGGAGACACTTCTGTTCATGAAGGAAGCAAAGGAAGGAATAGACAGATAGTTTGACTCATGCTTCTAATGGCACATTACAACTGATACGTGTCCCAGAGCCACCCTCCAATGAAAAAGGTTAACATAGAGATAGTTTATTTGATAATTTGCAGACTCATTCACCTTTTTCCAGGAGATCATTAAAAGCTCAAACTGACAAGGAAAGTAACAGAGGTAATAAATTCATTCCTTAACATTATACTTAAACAGGATAAAAGGTAAGAAGGAGAAGAACTGTCCATAAATATTAAGGAGGAAGACCTATTCGTAAAATGGAAATACATTTCCTTCTCAATGGAAAGAAAGAAATTGGACAGGAAGGCTGCCACCAAAAAGTGTTGTAATTATACATCTAGCATCTCCCTGTCCTAAAACTACTTCAACAAAGAGAAACAGACTGATCAAAATATTCTACTTGTCAGAGTTTTTCTCATGGCAAGTTTCACATCTTTATTCCTCAAGCTATAGATTAAGGGGTTCATCATGGGAACAACAGTGGTGTAAAACACAGAAGAGATTTTTCCCCCATTCACAGAACTGGCTGAAGATGGCTGGAGATACACAAATGACACTGATCCAAAGAACAGAGAAACAGCCATTATGTGGGAACTGCAGGTGCTGAAGGCTTTGGACCTGCCCTCAGTGGAATTCATGTGGAGGATGGTGCAGATAATGAAACCATAAGAGATAAAGATGGTGAGACAGGTCACAATGATGTTGATGCCCCCCACAATGAACAACACCAGCTCATTGACATAGATGCTCTTGCAGGAGAGCTGGAGCATAGGGAGGATGTCACAGAAAAAATGGTTGATGGTGTTGGCATCACAGAAGGTCAGTCTCAGCATGCATCCAGTGTGGGCCATAGCACCAGAAAATGCCATCAAGTATGAACCAAGAATAAGGTTGACACACATTTTAGGGGACATGGCAATGTTATACAGGAGTGGGTTACAGACAGCCACATAGCGATCATAGGCCATTGATGTCAGCACATAGCACTCAGAGGTGGCAAAAAAACAGAAAAAGTAGAGCTGAACCATACATGAAATATAAGACATAATATTCTTCCTTGATATGAAGTTGATGAGCATTTTGGGAGTAATAACAGAGGAATAACAGAGGTCTATGAAGGACAAGTTAAAGAGGAAAAAGTACATGGGGGTGTGAAGGTGGGAATTCAGGCCAATTAAAGTTATCAAGCCCAAGTTTCCCAACACAGTGACCATATACGCTGCTAAAAACAGGAAAAGCAGGGGGAGTTGGAGATCTGGATGATCTGTTAATCCCACCAGAATGAATTCAGACACAAAAGAACCATTTCCAGTAGCTATACTGGTCTGGAGGATCTGTGGGCACAAAGAAAAGTGTTATTGTAGAGGGTAATCCAGATGTCCTCATAATATCCCCTTCCACAAGAGTGGGCTCTACAGTAAAAATGTCTGAGACTAACCCAACATGGACCCATAGAATCTCTTTACTACTATCATTATATTGAATGAAACTGACTTCTGCTTCATAGAACCCTAAGCTAAATATAATCAAGAGGACCATCAACAAAGCCTGCAGAGTGAAAGAAATTGATGCCATAGAAAACATGAAAGGTGGAAAAACAAGGGAGACAGAAGATGGACTAGTACAGAACTTATTTTCTCATCTCATATGCTCATCCATCTAAGATTTCCCTTCATCAGTAAAACTGGAGGAAAAGGAACTAGCTACCTGGAGGTGGTTTTTAATGAACTTAGACACTGATGGGATAGGAACCATGAACATTGTTTCCAGATCAAAACAACAGAACAAGATCCAAGTAGAGGTTCTGCAGCTGCCACAAGTCACAGAGTAAAAACCATAAATCTACAAGAGTGAGTTCCTTCAAGGAGAGGAAACATATCCTGAGAAAGAGGAAGTCTGGTGCTCCTATTGACTCTTAACATACTCTTCTTCCCTCAAACAGATTCTTCCACCTAATTCACTGCAAGACTATACAACATGTCAGAGAAAGGCATGTGTCTTAAACCCTAGACTTCAATCTCAAAATATGGAGGACACAATATGAGTGGAATTCAGGAACTCACCATCCTTAGACCGGAATGCCTCTGAGCCTCCTGATCACTCTTATTTACCCCCATGGTCCTGGAAAGACAATTTTCAACTCATTTATTTCATTTCCTTTGACTCTGAAAGGATTTATAGCAGACAATTTCCAATATGCCCTAGAAATCATTCTAAGCTACAGATCATAATTTCTAATTTTAACTTTGAGTCATCTCAAGCAGTAGAAAACAAAAGCCTTCTTTATTATTATCACATTTGTTCCTTGACAAGCTCAGGAGACTGAATGTGAGTTTAATGATACAATCCACTTTGTTATAAACAGGAGAGAAGTTTGCTTAGCTTTTTCCCTAGGGGACAGATTCCAAGTGTAAATAGGGAAATAACCTGGACCACATTATGTCTTTAGTTCTTCAGGGACCAATATTTTCCTCAAGTTTGCACTTACCTCTTGGGATTGTACATGCACCATTGCAGAAATAAAAAGAAAACTCCCATCTCCCTGTCACCTTAAACTCTAAAGAAAAATCTACCTATTGTATTATTCTATAACATCATTCTTCCCACATTCTACTGTAGATTTTTCTGCAAGTGTTTTGACTCCAGGGTTCTATATGTCTATATTTAACAATTGTCAAGCATTGCTGTAACTGACATCAGGTTTTGTCTTTTCTAAGATATCTCCAAAATAAAATGTAAATGCCTCCTGTTTCTCTAAAATCTTTACTTCTAAACACCTACGGGAATTTTTTATCTTCTCACTACTGTGCGAGTTAGACAGCATTTGGTTAACTCTTAACCACCACAATTCCTGACTCTAACACCTTGGGCAAGTCACTTCAACTCTGCCTCACAAAATCTGTGAGATAAGGATGGTGTTCTGGTTTGCTAATGCTGCTATTATGCAAAGTACCAGAAATGGATTGGCTTTTATAAAGGGGGGTTATTTGGTTACAAAGTTACAGTATTATGACCATGAAAATGCCCAAAGAAAGATATCAACAGTAGGGTACCTTCACTGAAAAACACCAATGGCATCTGGAAAACCTCTGTTAGCTGGGAAGGCACATGGCTGGTATCTGCTTTCTCTTAGGTTATGTTTCAAAATGGCATTCTCCAAAATGTCTCTAGGCTTAGCTTCTTGGAGCAAACTCTGGGATAGTATCTCCAAAGCATCAGCAAAAATCTGTTTTCAATGGCCATATCCAAAAAGTCTCTCTTAGCTGCTCTCCAAAATGTCACTCTCAGCTGCTCTGTGCTCCTTCTGTTTGTGAGCTCTTTTATAGGGCTACAGTGATTAAATCAAGACCCACCCTGTATAAGTGGGTTCCACATCTCCATGGAAATAATTTAATCAAATGCTTCACCCACAGTGATTCACTTCACATCTCCACAGAAACAACCTAATCCAAAGATTGCAGCATAATCAGCACTAATACATCTGTCCCCACAAGATAGCATTAAACAATATGGCTTTTGGCAAAACATAATATATCCAAACTAGCACAGATAGGAATAATAGCATCCCTCTCATCGATTTGTTGTGACAGTTAATTTAACTAATATAAGTGCTTAGAACAGTGCCTGACAAAAGGTAGATAGTCCATAAGTATCAGCTATCATGATTAATGTTCTCATAGATTCCAGTAGATGCTCAATCATTACACTCATCAAACATTATTCTTTTCCTTTGAGTTTCTTGCTCTCCTATAAACTATAAGCTCTGTAAGGACAAAGACCACATCTCTCTTATTTACTACTTTGCTCCTGGTGCTAAATCCAGTATAGGGAAGGTAGTAGATACTCAATAAATATTTCTGTAAATTAAACTCTTCTCTGGATGAAAACCCATAGAATATTTTACATATTCCTCACATGCTAAGCACTAGAGTCTACCACCAAAACATCCTCCAACCTTTACCACAGCTACCACCAAAATTTAAGCACTTTTTAGATTTTAATTAACCTATGTTACAGTATTCTAGAATTTCCTACATACTCACCTTAATCCAGCCATCTACACAGCTGCTAGAATAACCTACGAAAGCACAGTCCTATCATTTCCTAGCTCAACAACTTTGAGTGTTTCTCCTTTATCCACTGGGCGTTTTTGAAACTATGTAATTACAGTGTAAGTCCCCTTGGTTAAATTTCACAGATGCACCATGATAAATAAGGTTTATTTTGGGAATGTAAGTTTGTTTTAATTTCTGAATACCTACCAGTGTTATTCACCATATCAACAGGTAAAGAAATAAAACTACGTGATAATCAGATAGAAACAGAAAACACATTGAATAAAATTTAGTACTCATTCACTAAGATAGATGGATAGATAAATATATAATTGTTAAATCGACAAAGACAGGTGTGAATTTATGTATGCTTATATAAAAATAGAATGGGACTTCTCAACATGATGAAGGACATCTACAATAACTCTACTGGAAATTTCACAATTAAAGGCAAAAGGGTGTGCCTGTAATTCCTAAATTCAGAAGAAAAGCAAAGATTTCTACTCCTAATATGACTCTTTAACACTGTACTGTAAGTCCTAGACAGTGTTTTAAGGCAAGAAATATAAATAAATGGCATTCATATTGGAAAAGAAGAAACAAGCTTATCTGTATTAGCAAATAACTTTATTGTCTACAACAGAAATATGTACAAATCTAAAAAATTCTACTAGAATTGGGGGAATTTATAAAAGTTACACAATATCAGGCAAATATTATTTCTATATATGTGCAACAAATAATTGGAAATAAAAATTTTCAAAAAGGAGCTCCATTTATAACACCAAAAATATGAAATACTTATGTATGAATATAACAAAATGTGAGTAATATCTGTGCAATGCACAGTGTGAAATATTAATGAAGTCAAAGAAAACATACAAATTAATAAGCTATATACATTTACAGGTTAAAATATCCAATATTGTTAAGATGTTTAGTCCTTCATCTCCAAACTGATATATACAGCCTATGAAATCACATGAATTAGAAAGGTGATTCTCACATTTCCATGAAAAGTAAAAGGACATCATCAACATGTGGCATAAATGGTGACTGAAAACTTCTCCCCAGATAGTCAGCAAAAAATGGGGATAACTTGATTTGTACAAAACTCTGGAGGAAGGTACAGACTGGAGAAGGACCCTACAAATGCCAAAGTGAAGAAACTGAAAAACATAAGGCAGGAAAACTCCATTCTGAACTAGTTGGTCCTCTCCCATCTCTTCCCCTGCTGTCACACAGCTCACAAGGAGCACAGAAACAGCAGTCAGGATTCTTCTCACATCACAGTGGGGTCACAGCCTGCAAAATCTCTCACAGCAGTGAAACAGATCCCTACTGTTTGGATAGGGGATGGGGAAGGACATTTCAAGGCCCAGATAAGCAAAGGATGAAGAGTCTGAGTAAACGTGGGCAGAGACTGTTTCCAGCCCTGGGTCTGGAAGCCCTTCTCCCACCCTTGAGGGGTACAGTAGCTGGCAGCCCAAACCTTGCCTGAGGGATGGCTGGAAACTGTGGCAGCTGGGGAAATCCTCTGCCACAGGTATAGTGAGGGACACAGGCCCAAACAGAGTCAGATTTTGCCTGGCAAAGTAAGGGCAGAAGAACCCCAAAGCTTCAAACCTGCCTGGTCAGATGGGATTGTAATTCAGTCCCACCCAGTCAGACACAACTGGAGCTACAGGAGAAAATCCAGCCCTCCCAAGTCAGATGCAGCCTTGGATCCAGAAGGTAAACACTTATCGAAGATGACTAAGTCACCAAATAGTGCCATGTGCTGGGCAGAATGGGAAGTGTAAGGGAATTGCAGAACTTCTCAGAACCTCTCCAGACCTTATCCTAGGTCCACTGGAGCTGCTCTACACCCATACACAGGAATCCAGCCCACTTTAAGTTCAGAAATATGGAAAACCCAATAGTTAAATCAGTGCTCTAAAACAAACCTTGGGCTTGCTGGCCACTAAAAAACAGCACCACTGGGAGCCAGCAGACTTGTTTTACCCACACACAGAGACCCTGCTGTTGGACCCAGTGCCTACCTCCCTGAGACAAGCTGCTGTGGACACCTGGTTTTGTGGGGAGACTGGGGTGAAGAGCTAAGCTGAAAATTGGCTGTAGACAGACAAAAAGAACAGATAGTGATCAAAGCCAACCAGCAAGAAACCACTAGGCACAAGAGAGAAAACAAACTCCAGAAAAAACTAATGAAGAAAATCAGATATCTAGACAGCAAAAAATCATGAGTCATACAAGGAAGCACAAATATATGGACGAGCCAAGGAAAAAACTAACACTTGAACTTAGATACAGGAGTCAAAAAAACTAATTGAAGATGTTCAAACAAATCTTCTACATCAAATCAACTATTTGACAGAAAATGTGGCAAAAGGGATGAACAATATAAAGAATACACATACAGGGTTTCCATACAGAAGAACTCAAAAGCTTTAAAAGGCAAATGACAGAACTTAAGGTAAGGAAAAGCACAATAAAACAGATGAAAAACACAATGGAGACATACAACAGCAGACTTAAAGAGGAAGGAGAAAGGATTAGTGAACTAGAGGACAAGACATATGAACTCCTACACATAAAATAACAGACAAGGGAAAAGAATGGAAAAATATGAGCAGGGTCTCAGGGAACTGAATGACACATGAAGTGCATGAATATATGTGTTATAAGTGCCCCAGAAGGAGAAGAGAAGGGAAAGGAGGCAGAAAGGATGACAGAAGAAATGAACAATGAAAACTTCCCAACTCTTGTGAAAGGCATAAAATTACAGGTCCAATAAGCATAGCATACCATAAGAAGAATTGACCCAAATAGACTTATTCCAAGACATTTACTACTCAGATTGTAAAATGTCAAAGAAAAGAGAGAATTCTGAAAACAGTAACAGAAAAATGATCCATCACATACAAGGGAAGATTGATAAGACTAAGTGAGGTTCTCTCAGCAGAAACCATGGAGGTGAGACGGCAGTGGTATGATATATTTAAGACACTGAAAGAAAAAACTGCCAACCAAGAATTCTTTATCTGAAAAACTGTCCTTAATAAATGAGGGAGAGTTTAAATATTTACAGATAAACAGACACTGAGAGAGTTCATGAACAGGAGATATGCTCTACAAGAAATACTAAAGGGAGCACTTCAGACATATAGGAAAAGATAGCAGAGAGAGATTTGGAGAAGAGTGTAGAAAGAAAGATTAGTAGTAAGTGTAACTAAAAGGGTAAAAAGAAATTAAAAAAATAAGATACGGCATATAAAATCCAAAAGGAAAAAATGGTTGAAGAAAGTTTGTCTTTACAGTAATCACATTAAATATTAATGGATTAAAATACCTAAACAAAAGACACCGATTGGCAGAGTGGAAAACAGGATCCATCTATATGCTGGCTACAAGAGCATCACATAAGGCCAAGGACAAAACCAGGTTGAAAGTGAAAGCCTGGAAAAAGATATTTCATGCAAACAACAAACAGAAAAGAGTGGGAGTCACTATAGTAATATGAGACAAATTAGACTTCAAATGTAAAGTAATTAAAAGACACAAAGAAGGACATCATGTATTAATAAAAGGGACAATCCATCAAGAAGACATGAAAATCATAAATATCTATGCACCAAGCCAGAATGCCCCAAAATACATGAGGCAAACACTGGCAAAACTGAAGGGAGAAGTAGACACTTCTACAATACTAATGGGAGACTTCAATACACCACTCTCATCAACAGATAGACCATCTAGACAGAAAATCAATAAGGAAACAGATTTTAAATGAACTAGACTTAACAGAAATTTACAGAACACTGAAACCAACAATATCAGGATATACATTTTTCTCAAGGGCTCATGGATCTTTCTCCAGGATAGACTACATGGTGTGTCAGAAAGCAAATGTCAATGAATTTTAAAAGGTAGAAATTAGATAAAACACTCTTTTGGATCACAATGTAATGGAGTTAGAAATCAATAAGAGGTAGAAGGCAGGAAAATTCACAAATATATGGAGGCTAAACAATCTTAAACAACCAGTGGATCAAGGAAGAAATTACAAGAGAAATCAGTAAATATCTCAAGGCAAATGAAAATGAGAACACAGCATATCAAAACTTAGGGCAGTGATGGGAGGGAAATTTATAACACTAAACACCTATATTAAAAAAGAAGAAAGGGCAGGTATGCAAGTCTGGTTCAACACAAGAAAATCAATTATTGTAATACCCCACATCAATAAATTAAACAGGAAAAACAACATAATCACCTCAAATGATGTCCAAAAGGCATCTGACAAAATTCAGCATCCCTTCTTGATGAAAACACTTCAAAGGATAGGAATAGAAGGAAACTTCCACATGATAAAGGGAATGTATGAAAAACCCACAGCTAACAACATACACAATGGGGAAAGCCTGAAAGCATTCCCTATAAGATCAGGAACAAGACAAGGATGTCCACTGTCACCAATGTAATACAACATTCTGCTGAAAGTTCTCAGTTGAGAAATCAGGCTTTAAAAAATAAAAACCATCCAAATTGGAAAGGAAGAAGTAAAATTTCACTGCTAGCAGATGACATGATCCTATATTTATAAAATACCAAAAATTCTACGGTAAAGACATTTGAACTAATAAATGAGTACAGCAAAGTGGCAGGATACAAGATCAGTAAGCAAATATCAGTAGTGTTTCTATACACTAGCAAGGAGCAATCTGAAGGGGAAATCAAGAAAGAAAAACTCCATTTACACTAGCAACTGTTCTAGTTTGTTAATGCTGACAGAATGCAAAACACCAGAAATGGATTGGCTTTTATAAAAGGGGTTTTTTTTGGCTACACAGTTACAGTCTTAGGGCCATAAAGTGTCCATCAACAAAGGTCATTGGCATCCAAAAACCTCTGTTATCTAGGAAGGCACATGGCTGGCTTCAAGAAAGTCAGGTGCCTAGACAGCTCAAGATAATGAGCCATAATAGGAAACATGAAAATATGGACCAGCCAAGGGAACAAACTGCCAGTTCAACATAGATACAGGGGTTGAGGCAACTAATGCTAAATCAATTCAATGAACTGAAGGAAGAATGAATTAAAGATGTTCAAACATCTACTAAATCAATTCAAAAATAAGTCAATGAACTGAGAGAACATATAGCAAAAGAGATGAAGGATATAAGGAAGACACTGGATGACCACAATGAATAATTCATAAAGCTGAAAAAATAAATGGCAGAACTTATGGGAATGAAGGGCATAATAGAGGAGATGAAAAAGACAATGGAGGGATACAACAATAGATGTGATCAGACAGAAGAAAGGATCACTGAATTGGAAGACAAGACATTTAAATCCATACACAAAAAAGAACAGATGGTGAAAAGAATGGAAAAAATACAAGCAGGGTCTTGGGGAGCTGAGTGAGAACATGAAGTGCACGCATATGTGTCATGGGTATCCCAGAGGGAGAAGAGTGGGGAAAAGGGGCAGAAAGAATAATGCAAGAAATAGACACTGAAAATTTCCCAACTCTTATGAAAGAAAATTAGAGATTCAAGAAGTACAGAGTACCCCAAACAGATAGACCCCAATAGACCTACTCCAAGACACATACCGATCAGATTGTCCAATGTCAAAGACAAAGAGAGAATTCTGAAAGCAGCAAGAGGGAAGGGAAGCTCGATAAGACTATGTACAGATTTCCCTGCAGAAACCATGGAGGCAAGAAGACAGTGGTATGATATATTTAAGATACCGAAAGAGAAGAACTGCCAACTAAGAATTCTATGTCTGGCAAAACAGTCCTTCAAAAATGAGGGAGAGATTAAAATATTTACAGAAAAACAGACACAGAGAGAGTTTGTGAATAAGAGACTGGGGCTACAAGAAATACTAAAGGGAGTGCTACAGGCTGATAGGAAAAGACAGGAGAGAGAGGTTTGGAGAAGAGTGTGGAAATGAAGATTATCAGGAAGAGTAAAAGGAGAGACAGGAGAAAATAAGACATGACATAAAAAATCCAAAAGACAAAATGATAGAAAAAAGTACTGCCCCTACAGTAAATGTTAATGGATTCAACTCCCCAGAAAAAAGACACAGACTGGCAGAATGAATTCAAATAGGACCCATCTATATACTGTCTAAAAGAAACTCACTTTAGACACAAGGACAAAAATAGGATGAAAGTGAAAGGTTGGAAAAAGTTATTTCATGCAAACAGCAACCAGAAAAAAGTGGGAGTAGCTATATTAATATCAGACAGATTAGACTTCAAAAGTAAAACAATTAAAAAAGACAAGGACACTATATATTAATAAAGGGGTCAATTCATCAAGAAAGCATAACAATCATAAATATTTATGCACCAAGCCAGAGTGGCCAAAATTCATGAGGCAAACACTGAGAACACTGAAAGAAGAAGTAGATACTTCTACTGTAATAGTTGATGACTTCAATAAACCACTCTCATAAACGGATAGAACATCTAGACAGGAGATCAATAAGGAAACAGTGATGCTGAATTGTATGTTAAATGAACTAGACTTGACAGACATTTATAGAATACTACACCCCACAAAAGCAGGATACACATTTCTCTCAATTGCTCATGGAACATTCTCTAGGATAGACCACATGCTGGGTCATGAAGCAAGCCCCAACAAATTTAAAAATATTGATATTATAAAAAACACATTCTTGGATCAGAATGGAATGAAGTTGGAAATAAACAACAGGCAGAAGATTGTAAAATTCACAAATATATGGAGACTAAACAACACACTCTTAGAAAACCAGGGGACAAAGGAAGAAATTACAAGAGAAATTAATACCTAGAGGCAAATGACAATGAAAACACACATCAAAACTTATGGGATGCAGCAAAGGTGGTGCTGAGAGGGAGATTTATTACACTAAACCCTATATTAAAAGAGAATAGAGTGCAAAAAATTGAGGAACTAAATGTCCACCTGAAGAAACTAGAGAAAGAACAGCAAACTAATCCCAAAGCAAACAGAAGGAAAGAAACAACAAATATTAGAGCAGAAATAAATGAAACTGAGAACAGGAAGACAGTAGAGAGAATCAACAAAAGCAGAAGTTGGTTCTTTGAGAAAATAAAAACAAAATTGATGGACCCCTAGCTAGGCTAACATAAAAAAAAAGAGAGAGAGAGAGAGTGCATGCAAATAAATGCAATCAGAAATGGGAAATGACATGTAACTACTGACACTGCAGAAATAAAGGAGATAATGAAAAGGTACTATGAGTAACTATATGCTAATAAACTAGACAACTTAGATAAAATGGATAACTTCCTAGTAAAGCATAAACAACCAACACTGACTCAAGGAGAAATAGATGACCTCAACAAACCAATCACAAGTAAAGTGATTGAGTCAGTCATCAAAAAGCTCCCAAAAAACAAAACCCCAGGATCACACGGCTTCACATATGAATTCAACCAAGCAGTCAAGAAAGAATTAGTACCAGTCCTCTTCAACTTCTTCAAAAAGACTGAAGAGGAGGGCAAGTTACCCAACTCATTCTATGGAGCCAACATCACCCTAATACCAAAACAAGACAAAGATACTACAAAAAAAGAAAATTATAATCCAATGTCTTTAATGAATATAGATGCAAAAATCCTCAACAAAATATTCACAAATCAAATACAGCAGCACATTAAAAGAATTATACACCACAACCAGGTGGGGTTTAGTCCAGGTATGCAAGGCAACCCAACAAAATCCATTAATGTAATACACCACATCAATAAATCAAAGCAGAAGAACCACCTGATCATCTTGATTGATGCAGAAAAGGCATTTGACAAAATTCAACATCCTCTATGGATGAAAACACTTCAAATAATAGGAATAGAAGGGAATTTTCTCAATATGATAAGGCAATATATGAAAAACCCACAGCTAACATCTTCCCCAATGGGAAGTGACTGAAAGCTTTCCCTCTAAGACCAGGAACAAGACACAGATGCCCACTGTCAACACTGTTATTCAAAATTGTGCTGGAAGTTCTAGCTAGAGTAACTAGGAAAAAACAAAAATGAAAGACATCCAAATTGGAGAGGAAGAAGTACAACTTTCACTCTTTGCAGATAACATGACTCTATATGTAGAAAATCCAGAAAAATCGACAGTAAAGCTATTAGAACTAATCAATGAATACAGCAAAGTGGCAGGCTACAAGGTCAACATGCAAAAAATCTGTAGTGTTCTTTTACACAAGTAAGGTGTAACAAGAGGAAGAAATCAAGAAAAACATTCCATTTACAATAGCTACCATAAAGTCAAGTATTTAGGAGCAACTTAACAAAGGCCACAAAAAATCTATTCAAAGAAAACCACAAGAAACTGCTAAACGAAATCAAACAGGATGAAAAAAAATTGAAGAACATACCATGTTCATGGATTGGAATACTAAATATAATTAAGATGTCAATTGTACCTAAAATGATTTATAGATTCAATGCAATACCAATTAAAATCCCAACAACTTAATTGGCAGAAATAGAAAAAGCCATCACCAAATTTATTTGGAAGGGCAAGGTGCCCTGAATGGCTAAAAATATTTTGAGACGAAGGAAGTGGGAGGACTCACACTACCTGACTTTGACGCATATTAGCAAGCTACATTGCTCAAAACAGCATGGTACAGGCATGAGGATAGACATATCGACCAATGGAATTGAATTAAGTGTTCAGAAATATACTCTTGCATCTACGGACAATTGATCTTTGTTAAGACAGTGAAGCCAAAGCAACTGGGACCGAGCAGCTCTTCAAAAAATGGTGTTTGGAGAATTGGATATCCATTTCCAAAGAATAAAAGAGGACCCTTATCTCACACCTTATAAAAAATTAACTCAGAATGGATCAAAGACCTAAACATTAGCGCTAAGAACATAAGACTCAGAAGAAAATTAGGGCAATTTCTTAAAGATCTTGTGATAGGAGGTGGATTCCTAGACCTTACACCCGAAGCGCGAGCAACCAAAGAACAAACAGACAAATGGGATCTCTGCAAAATTACACTTTTGTACATCAAAGAACTTGGTCAGAAAGGTAAAAAGGCAGCCCACACATTGGGAGACAATATTTGGAAACCACATATAAGGGTTTAATATCCCAAATATATAAAGCATTCCTACAACTCAACAACAGAAAGACAAACAATCCCATTAAAAAATAGGCAAAAGACAAGGCAGACACTTTTATTAAGAGAAAATACAAATGGCTCAAAAACATTAAAAAAAAATGCTCAACTTCACTGGCTACTAGGGAAATGCAAACCAAAACCACAATGAGATATCATCTCACACCTACCAGAATGGCCATTATACAAAAAACAGAAAGTTACAAATGCTGGAGAGGATGTGGAGAAAGAGGCACACTTATACACTGTTGGTGGGAATGTAGAAGGGTGCAGCCACTCTGGAAGACAGTGCGGAGGTTCCTCAGGAAGCTAAGCATAGATTTGCCATATGACCCAGCTATTCCATTGCTAGGTATATACTGAGGAACTGAAACTTAAGACACAAACAGACACTTGTAAACTGATGTTTATCGCGGCATTATCCAGATAGCCAAGAGATGGAAACAGGCCAAATGTCCATCTGCAGACAAGTGGATAAACAGACTGTGGTACATACACATGATGGAATATCACACAGCTCTAAGAACAAAGACATGGAACATATAATAATGTGGATGAACCTTGAATACATTATGTTGAGCGAAGTTAGCCAGAAACAAAAGGACAAATTCTGTATGATCTCACTAATACGAAGTAACATTAATGAGCAAACTTTGAGAGTTAAAAGCTGATAACACAACCTACCAGGAGATATAAAGAGGGTAGAGATCAGGCATTTGATGCTGAAGGACTACAGAATGTTCAGCAGGATTGACAGAATAGATCCAGAAATAGATAGCATAATACTGTGTGATAGTAGCACAATATTGTAACTACACTGAACAAAGAAGTCCATGAGTAACGCTGAAAGAGGTGGGCTTGGGTAGGAGTATGAATGACACCTGAGGTAAAGACAAAAGATAAAGACTGGACTGTTTAACTTAGCAAAAATTGGAGTGGTCAATGATTGTGACTAAATGTACAAATATAAAACTGTTCTTGCATGTGGGATAACAAATGAATATCAACCACACAGTGTGTTGGAAAGGGATGGTAGTGGGGAAAAAATATAATCAAAGCAAACTGGAGTCTATGGTTAGTAGTAACATTGTAACATGCTTCCATTAAATGTAACAAAGGCAACATACCAAAGCTAAATGTGTGAGACAGGTATATAAGGGAGGGATATGGGAGTCTTGGTAGTGGTGTTGTTGGCTGACCCTAGTATTATATTGTATTGTATGATATTTTATTTTTCTTTTTATTACCAATTTATTATTCATTATAAAAAACTTCATAGTAATCAATATGTTCAAGTGCTGACTGTGGTGCTAAATGCACAACTGTATGATTATACTGCAAACAACTGATTGTACACTGTGGATAATTATATGGTATGTGAATACAGTTCTATAAAATTGGATGGAAAAATATACAGGGATAAAAGTCCCAGAGAAAACATGGTGACAGCTATGTATGTATTTACTATTGGTTAGGAGGCAGAATAGTACAGCCTTTCTGGAGGACAGTGTGGTAGTACCACATGAAGCTGAGTATGTGGGTGCCATGAGGGCCTGCAACCTCATTAGGGGGCATTTACTTGGAGACCTGAGAGCAGGGACATGAATGGACATTTGCACACTGATGTTTATGGAGAAAGTATGCATGATTTGCAACAAGTGGACGTGGCCTAAGGGTACATCGACTGAGGAACAGAATGTTGAACTCTGGTGAACTGCTGTGTGTGCATACAATGGAATACTGAGCTACCACGATAAGTAGTGAAGCTGTGAGACACGCAATGAGGTGAATGGAACCTATAGACAGCATTTTGAGTGAGCTATGCCAGAAACAAAGGCAAACACTATAATACCTCACCAATATGGATAACTACAATGTGTAAATTCAGAATCGAACCTTAGAGCACAGCCTAACAGGGGGAATGATGATTGTAATGGTCCCTAGATTGTGGGCTCTTACAGCAGTCACATCTATTCCTGAATTGTAATGGCTGTCTCCAGATACTGGGATGCTGATCCCTTTGTATGTGACCTGGTCGATCCCTGGAACTTTGGGTATCTGTGTGACACCTGAAACTCAGAGCTAGAACTCAGCAGATAAGAATGTCAGTATTAGAACAATTAGAACATACAGCAACTGTTAAAAAAGCTGAAAAAGAGCCAAGAATTCAACTAGAGATATGAATGAAGCAGACGTGCTTAGGACTAGGGCAAATATGGCCAAAGGGTAAAGGACAATACTGACTGAGTTTTAAAACTTGAAATTCCATGGGAGACCAAGGGAGAGACATTTAGTTGGTGCAAGATCTTTATTTCCTAAAAAATGTAACTCATACAGTTTGTTCAAATACCATAATTACATGGAACTTTCAATAGAAGTGAGACCTGGTAGGTTTGCATAGGTTAGTGTGAAATAGTGACACATCCCAAAGCAATGTGGACAGAGAATATAAATATATATACAGCCCCCCCCCCCAGAGGATCTGGGGGAAACAGAGGTGTTGGACTTCCTCACCTAGATTGTTGCTGATGTTTTCACAAACATTGAGGACTGGCAGCTTGGTATGCTAAGACCTCTTTCATGGGGCTTGCCCTTATGAAGCTCGTTACTGCAAAGAAGAGGCTAAATCTGCTTATAATTATGCCTAAGAGTCTCCCCCGAGTACATCTTTATTGCTCAGATGTGGCCCTGTAGCTAAGCCAACTCAACAGGTGAACTCACTGCCCTCCCCACTACATGGGATCTGACTCCCAGGGGTGTGAATCTCCCTGGCAATGCAGGATATGACTCCTGGGGATGAATCTGGACCCCAAAGATTCATCTTCTTGATGAAAAGGGGGATGGAAAATGAAATGAAATAAAGTTTCAGTGGCTGTGAGACTTCAAATGGAGTCAAGAGGTCACTCTGGTGGGCATTCTTACGCACCATATAGATAAGCCTTTTTAGTTTTAATGCACTGGAATAGCTAGAAATACCTGAAACTATCAAACTGCAACCCAATAGCCTTTACTCTTAGACAATTGTATAGCAAGGTAACTCACAAGGGGTGACAGTGTGATTTGTGAAAGTCTTATGGATCATGCTCCCTTTATCCAGTGTATGAAGGGATGAGTAGAAAAATGGTGACAAAAATCTAAGTGAAGAATGGGGTGGGGGATGATTTGTGTGTTCTTTTTTACTTTTATTTTTTATTCTTATTTTCACTTTTTCTGGTAAAAGGAAAATGTTCAAAGAATAGATTGGGGTGATGAATGCTCAACTGTATGATGGTTCTGTGAACAACTGTACACTTTGGAAGATGCTATGGTATGAGAATA